>NW_016989060.1:0-555 GCF_001483705.2 Eufriesea mexicana | reverse complement strand
GCAGAACATATCACAGCAGAGTAGAGAGCAGAAATCCAACGAATGTCAGTGCATAGCACACATGTCAAATTTGTCGCATCCTATCCTTACCAAGAGCAACATAACCAAACGTAACATAACAAAACCTAATGAGCCTATAGCCTAAGCCACCATTGCTGCCCCCAACCACTCACACCGCCAAGCAGAATGTATTAGCGGATAGTGGAGCGCAGAAACGAATATAATGGGAGTAAGCAGCAGAAAGGCCAAAGTAATCCAAACATAACATATGCTAACATAACCTAACCAAAGGTAACGTAACTATACCTAACATGCCTCGGCCACTATTTCTGGCCTCTGCAGAGCAAAGCAGGGCATATTAGACCACAGCAGAGGGCAGGAATTCACCAAATGTCTGTGTACAGCACGAAAGTCAAAGCTATCCTAACCAAACATTACTTAACCTAAAACAAACTATAGCAGCGCAGTATAGTAGTGCATTGTGCAGTGCAAAAATCAACCGTAAAGCAGCTTATAGACCAAAAGTCATAGCTACCCCGTCCTAACCCAACACAA
>NW_016989059.1:0-353 GCF_001483705.2 Eufriesea mexicana | reverse complement strand
AATAGAATCTGACTGGAAAATTCAATTTTATTGACATTTTCGACTAATACCGTGGTTAGCTAATTTTCTGCATAAATAAGGAGGAAAGATTCCATTGGCATGCTATAGCCATTGCAATGCTATAGAATCTGACTGGAAAATTCAATTTTATTGACATTTTCGACTAATATCGTGATGAGGTAATTTTCTTGCATAAATAATGTGGAAAGATTCTATTGGCATGCTATAGCCATTGCATTGCTACAGAACCTGACTGGAAAATACAATTTAATTGATATTTTCAACTATTATCCTGGTGAGCTAATTTTGCTGCATAAATAAGGAGGAAAGATTCTATTGGCATGCTATAGCCA
>NW_016989058.1:0-1175 GCF_001483705.2 Eufriesea mexicana | reverse complement strand
ATTACGGTACTTAGTACATCCACCCACAGAGCTCTGTCGCCGTTCTATTAATCTATTATCTGATGGTCTGTTATTTATAGCAATTACGGAGTAATAAAGATAGATCCATTACCCTCCGAGAAATAAATATCTGACTTCTGCGTGCTGAGTGCGTCCATCACCACAATACTGTACGCGTTGGATTAATTTATTCACTGATGACTTAAATCCTACAGCAAATCTAGAATGACAAAGCACAGGTCCACTATCCCTCTACACAATAACAATAGAAAATACAGTACTGAGTACAGCCATCATCTCAGAGCTGTAGAGGTTGGATTACAATGTACACTGGTGACGTAAATTCCCAAGCAATTCTAGAATGATCGACGAATAGCACGGTTATGGCAAGAGATATTTGCAATTGATGTTACGGTACTTAGTACATCTACCAAGACTGCAATGATTTCTAGAATTATCAACCGTCAGTTCACATTTAATTGGTGGTGTGGACAAATAAAAGCACAGTACTGTATGCAGACATCCACACAATACCGTCGTCAGTGAATTATTTTGCTCGCAGGCCGTCCAATATTTTCAGCAATTCTAGAATGGTCGATGGAAGGATCTATTGTCATTGGAGACATTGACACGTGTCAACACAGTACTACGAACAGCGATCCATGCAGTACTGTAGGTATATGATTAATTTGCTCAGTGATAGTATACGAACAGCCATCAATGCAGTACAGTAGGTATATGATTAATTTGCTCACTGATAGTTTAATTTCCGCTGCTGCTCTAGAACAATCAATGTGTGGATCAGTTACTGCTATAGAAATATACAATTGGCAGAACAGTACTTGGTACATGCACCAACACAGCAATGTAGCCATTGTATTAAAATGCTCACTGACCATATATTCTCTATAGCAATCTAGAATAATCAGCGGATTGGTCACGTATATTTAGTGGCATTGGAAAGTGCCATTAAACTTCTGTATGCATACATCTACGCAATACCATAACCATTGAATTTGTCTATTTGCAGACCATGCAAGTTGTTCAGCAATTATGGAACTATTAATGGATATTGTAAAAGCCACTGGACAAACTGACAAATGTCAAATTTTCACTGGCAACAGTTTCATCACAGTACAGTAGCCGTTGCAATAATTTGACCGCTGATAACAAAT
>NW_016989057.1:0-622 GCF_001483705.2 Eufriesea mexicana | reverse complement strand
ATTTTTTATCTAATAAGTCACTAGTTTCTTGTTTTGTATAGTAATCATGTTCAGCACTTTCCTCTGCTATAAGTTAAGTTGGCGTTCCCTTTCCTATGCACTGATATAAGGTAACATCATCAGTTTTGTAATAAATGTCAGTAGAAGTCAAAGTAACATCATTTCATTTATGAGTAAATAATAATTGCATTTTAACATTATCATTTGCAATTAGTTCGTGTAATTTAATAGTTCTTTTTTGTTGTTCTTTGAATTTAGCCACCCAAACTAGATACAATTTTTTTTTACTGCATATAATTATCAGTAGAGGTACTAGACGATTGACAAATATAATCTCGTACGTCTAAATATGTTTTACCAAATTCGCTATTTGGAATAAAAGGAGACGTCCTGTTCCGTAAAGGACTAGTTTCAATAATAAATCAGCTGTTTTCTTTACCATCAATACTTCATTTATTCGTCTCAGTACTATTTTCTAATAATCTAATACTATTTTCTGTTGCTGTAATTTGTCTTTGTTGTTTTGCAGAAAGATCACGTGTTGCAGCATGGGAAAATGACCAATTTGTGGATTATTTTGAAATGCTTCAGGTGGTATTGTAACAATTTCCTCAAACCAATT
>NW_016989056.1:0-476 GCF_001483705.2 Eufriesea mexicana | reverse complement strand
TTAGGATTTGTTATGTCAGGTTAGGTAAAGTTAGATTCCAATACGTTAGGCCAGGTTAGGTGAATTAAGTTTATGTTTGATTACGATAGCTTAGGATTGGCTTGCTTTGGGTAGGTTAGGTTAGGTTAGGTTAGGATTGGTTGGGATTTGTTAGGTTAGGTTAGGTTAAGTTCGGTTAGGTTATGTTAGGTCATGTCAGGTCAGTCAGTTCATGTCTGGTCAGTGCAGGTCAGGCCAGGCCAGGAAATGTCAGGCCAGGTCAGGACTTCGGGTCAGGTTAGGTCAGGTCAGGTCAGGTGAAGTCAGGTCAGGCCAGGTCAGGAGAGGACATGTTCGGTCAGGTCAGGCCAGGATAGGTTAGGCCATTTCACGCCAGGCCATGTCAGGCCAGGTAAGGTCAGGTCAAGTCAGGTCAGGTCGGGTCTGGTCAGGTTAGATTATGCCAGGTTAGGTTAGGTTAGGTTTGCTTGCGATAG
>NW_016989055.1:0-1277 GCF_001483705.2 Eufriesea mexicana | reverse complement strand
GCGCGCTAGAGCTAGGCAGAGTATAGCAGAGCAATGTGGACCGCTGAAATCTCCCGAATAGTAGTGTACAGCAGAAAGTAGGAGGTAGGCTAGCCTAATCTGAGCTAACCTAACCGAGTCAAACGTAACCAATCACAACCTAGCGTGCCTAGCCCACAATTGCTGCCCTCCCAAGCACAAAGCAGGGCACATTAGAGGAGAGTAGAACGCCGAGTTCCATAGAGCGGCAGTGCATTGCACGAAATTCAAAGTTGTTCTAACACAACCAAAACATACCTAACATAACCGAGTATAACCCAACGCAACCTAATGCGCCGCGGCCACTATTTCAAGGATTCCATGATCAAAGCAGGGAACATTACATCACCGTAGCGCGCAGAAATTCACTGAAGAGCAGTGTATAGTACGAAAGACGAAGCTATCATATTCTAGCCTTAAAAATCTAACATAACCAAACGTAATATAGCTCAACCTAACGTGCCGCGACCACTATTTCTGGTCTCCCCAGGGCCATGCAGAACACATTAGAGGAGAGTAGGGTGCGGAAATCCGTAGAATTGCAGTGCACAGCTGACAAATCGAAGCTGACCAGACGTCACCTATACTAACTTAAACATGCCAAACGCAGCCTAACACAAGCAAACATGCCACGGCCACAATTTCTGGCCTCCGCAGTGCAAAGCAGAGCACATTAGAGTACCGTAGAGCGTAGAAATCTACCAAAAAGCAGTATGCAGCCTAATGTCAAAGGTACCCTGTCTTAACATAACCAACCGTAACAACACATAACGTAACCAAACTCAATGTAACGTGCCGCCACCAGTTTTCTTCCCCAATTTCAAGCAGAACATATAGAGGGGAGTAGGTCGCTGACATCAATAGAATAGCAGTGTAGAACAGAAAAGTCAAGGATATCCAGACCTAACCCAAACAAGCGCAACATAACCTAACGTAGGCAAACTCAAAGTATCGTGCCACGACCACTATTGGTGGCCTCCACAGGGTTTACCAGATTAGAGTAAAGCACAGTGGAGCGCAGGGATCCACAGAATGACTGTGTATAGCACGAAAGTCATAGCTACCTTAACCAAACGTAGCCTAACCTAGCACAACCATACGTAGCATGTCTCAAACTAACGTGCGGTGACCCCTGCTGCTGGCAACCGAGGAGCCGAGCAGAGTAGAGTAGAGCAACGCAGAACACAGTATTCCAAAGAATGGCCGTGCAAAGCACAAAAGTCAAAGCTATGCTATCCTAACTATGCCGAATCTAACCT
>NW_016989054.1:0-737 GCF_001483705.2 Eufriesea mexicana | reverse complement strand
AAACACTTTCCACCATATTTTTGCTCGAAAGCTAACTCCCCACGATATTAGTCGAAAATGACATAAAATTGAATTTTCCAGACGGGTTCAATAGCTCTGCAATGGCTATAACACGCCAATGGAATCTTTCCTCCATATTTATGCAAGAGAGTTAGCTCACCACGATATTAGTCGAGAATGTCAATAAAATTGAATTTTCCGGCCTGATTCTATATCAATGCAATAGCTATAGCACGCCAACAGAGTCTTTCCTCCTAAATATGGAAGAACGTAAGCTCACCACGATATTAGCGAAAATGTCAATAAAATTGAATTTTCCGGCCGGACCTTATAGCAGTGCAGTGGCTATAGTACGCCAATAGATTCCTTCCACCCCATCTATGCAAGAAAGATAGTTCTTCGCCACTATATTAGTCGAAAATGACTATAAAATTGAATTTTCCAGGCGGATTCTATAGATCTGCAATGGCTATAGCACGCCAATAATATCTTTCCTACTTATTTATGAAAGAAAGTTAGCTCACCACGATATTAGTCGAAAATGTAAGTAAAATTGAATTTTCCACCGAGATCCTGTAGCAATGCAACGGCTGTCGCACGCCAATAGAATCTGTCCTCCTTACTTATGCACGAAAGTTAACTCACCAAAATATTAGTAGAAAATGTCAATTAAATTGAATTTTCCAGCCGGATTCTATAGCTCTGCAATGGCTAGAGTACGCCAATAGAATCTTCCC
>NW_016989053.1:0-315 GCF_001483705.2 Eufriesea mexicana | reverse complement strand
GGTTAGGATTGGTTGGGTTGTGTTAGGTTATGTTAGCTTAACTTTGGTTAGGTTGTGTTTGGTCATGTCAGGTCGGGACAGGTCAGGTCAGGTCAGTCAGTTCATGCCAGGTCAGTGCAGGTAAGGAAAGGCCTGGCAATGTCAGGCCACGTCAGGCCAGGCCAGGCCAGGCAATGTCAGGCCAGTTCAGGCCAGCTCAGGTCACGTCAGGTCGGGTCAAGTCAGGTCATGTCAGGCACAACCTGGCAATGCCAGGCCACGTCAGGCCAGGTCAGGTCAGGTAAAGTCAGGTCGGGTCAGGTCAGGACAGGCCAT
>NW_016989052.1:0-601 GCF_001483705.2 Eufriesea mexicana | reverse complement strand
TCTATTTCACGCATACCCAGAGTCCAGCTGTGTATAGTAGAGCAATGTTGGGCGCGCACAACCTCCGAATAGCAGTGCATAGCGCAACGGTCAGAGAAATCATGGCCGATCCTTCCTATCCTAACCTAAAGGAACGTAACCTAACTCAACCTAACGTGCCGAGACCACTATTACTGGCCACCGCAGACTCAAGCAGACAATACTAGAGTAAACTAGAGCGCGGAAGTCCACCTAATAGCAGTGTATAGCACATACGTCGAAGCTATCATCTCCTATTACGTCCGATATTAACATGAACGAACGTAATATGCCACAGCACAATGCACCCCGACGGCTTATTGTTGGCCTCCCAGTGGCGGGCGGAGTATGGTAGTGAAATGTATAGCGCAGAAATCCATCGAATAGCAGTGTAAAGCACAAAAGTCATATCTATCCTTTCCCAGCATAACCAGACGTAACATAGTCAAACGTAATTTAACTCAACATAACGAGCGAAGGCCACTACTGCTTGCCTCCGCAGAGCCAATAAGAATGTGCTTGAGCACTGTAGAGTGCAGAAGGCCACCGCACTACATTGTACAAGGCAGAAGTCAAAGATATC
>NW_016989051.1:0-543 GCF_001483705.2 Eufriesea mexicana | reverse complement strand
AAGTTGAAGCTACGCAGGCAAAACTTAACCTGACCCAACCTAGCCGATCGTAACATGACTCAACGTATCGTGCAGAGGACACTATTGCTGGCCATCAAAGGACCGCGCTGGAGGCATTAGAGCACAGTATGGCGAAGAAATACTGCAAGCAGCAGACTATAGGGCTAACGTTAAAGCTACCCTGTCCAAACTAACATAACCAGTCGTAACATTACCAAACGTAGCCTAACCCAACCTAACGTCCCTCGACCACTTTGCTGGCCGCACCAGAGCCAAGAAAAACACGTTAGTGGATAGTAGGACGCTGAAATACATAGAATCGCAGTGCACATCGGAAATATCCGAGTTATCAAGGCCTAACCTAAACCAACAGAACATAAACAACCGTAGCCTAACTCAACCTAACTTGCCGAGACCACCACTGCTGCCATCCCCAGAGCCCACCAGGACATACTAGAGCACAGTAGAGCGCAGAAATCGACCGAATAGCAGTGTACAGCACAAAAGTCACAGATACGCTAACCTGACGTGACCTAACCTAAC
>NW_016989050.1:0-926 GCF_001483705.2 Eufriesea mexicana | reverse complement strand
TTCACTGGAATGCGGCCTATTTGTTCGTACTATTGTTCTGTACTATATTCTGCATGGCTCTACGGAGGCCAGCAACTGTCGTCTAGGCGCGTTATGATGAGTTATACTACATCTACGTTATGTTATGTTAGGTTAGGTCAGGTTCGGCTAGCATGACTTCGACTTATGTGCTATAAGCTGCTATTCCGTGGATTCCTGCGCACTACTGTGATCTAATATGCTCTGCTTTGCTGCGGGGATGCCAGAAATTGTCGGCTAGGCACGATAGGTTGAATAATGTTGCGGTTGGTTTTGTTACGTTTGGTTACGTTAGGACAGGGTAGGTTTGACGTTTTTGTTATACGCAGGTATCCGACGGATTTCTGCGCTCAACGGTGATCTACTAGCCCCTGCTTTGATCTGGGTATGCTTGAAACAGTGGCCGCGGCGCATTAGGTTGGTTTACATTACGTTCTGTTAGGTTAGGTTTGTTTGTGTAAGGTTAGGATATCTGTGACTTTCCTGCTATACACTGCCATTCTATGGACCTCTGCTCTCTACTCTCCTCTAATATATACTGCTTGGTGGTGGCGAGGCCAGCCATTGGGGGCTAGGCACGTTAGGTTGGGATTGGTTACATTCGATTATGTTAGGTTAGGCCGGGTTAGGTTAGGATATCTCCTACTTTTTTGCTGTACCAGCTGTTCGTGCGATTTCAGCGTTCTACATTGCTCTGCTATACTCTGCTTAGCTCTCGTGAGGCCAGCAATAGATTTCGTGGAACGTCATGTTGGGTTAAGTTACGTCTGCTTATGATACGATTGGTCATGATAGGAAAGGGTAACGTTGTCTTTTGCGCTACACTCTTCTATTCGGTGTATTTTTGCGTCCATTAATGCTCTGCTATATACTGCTCGACTTTGGGCAGACCAGGAATAGCGGTCGTG
>NW_016989049.1:0-2266 GCF_001483705.2 Eufriesea mexicana | reverse complement strand
ACGGATTTCTGCGTCCTACTCTTCACTGACGTGCTCTGCTTGGCTCTGGTGATGCCAGCAATAGCGCTCACGACACGTTCGGTTGGGTTAGGCTACGTTTGGTTATGTTACGTTTGGTTTACTCTCGGCAACGTTATGTCGTGTCTGGTTCCGTACGGTTGGGTTGTGTTAGGCAAAGTTTGGTTGGTGCAGCTTAAACTTTCGCGCCGTGCACTGCTGTTCGGAGGACTTCTGCGCTGTGCTGCGCTCTTGTATGTCCTGCTTGGTACTGGGGAGGGCAGAAAAAGCGATCGCGGCAAGTTGGGTTGAGATAGGCCATGTTTGGTTGTGCTCTGTTGGTTCGGGTTAGGCTTACGTAGCTTTGAGCTTTCTGATATGCACTGCGATTCTATGGAATTCTGGATTCTGCTTTCCGTTAATATTTCCTACTTGGCCCTGGGGAGGGCAGCAATTGCGGCCTCGGCATGTTAGGTTGTGCTAGGATACGTTTTGATATGTTCTCTTTGTTTGGGATACAATTGGGTAGCTTTGGCTGCTGTGATATACACTGCGATCCTACGGATTTCTGCATTCTACTGCCTAATAATGTGCTATGCTTGGCTCTGTCGTGGCCAGCAATGGTGGTCACGTCCCGTTGGGTTTAGTCAGGCTACGTTTCGTTACGTTACGTTTGCTTGTGTTATGTTTGCATAGATTTGGTTTTCGTGATACATACTGTTATTCGGTGGACCTGCGCGCACTGCCGGGCTCCACTGTACTCTGCTCGACCATGGAATCCCAGCTATATTTGTGGCAGCGCATCAGGTTCCGTCAGTTTACGTTTGACAGTTTTGCGTTATGGTAGGTTAGGTGAAGGTATTTCAGACTTCTGTACTGTACTCTTCAATTTGGTGGATTCCTGCGGTCTACTGTGCTCTACTATGTTCTCCTTGTCCTTAGGGAGGGCAGCAATTGAGGTCTCGGCACATTGGACTGAGTTAGGTTACGTTATGTTAAGTTACGTTTGGTCAGGAAAGGATGATATAGCTCCGACTTTAACGCTGTACCCTGCTATTCGATGCTTCTCTGCTCCCTACATTGCTCTACAATAATCTGCTCGCCGATGGGGAGGCCAGGAATAGTGGTATAGGCTCGTTAGCCTGAATTCGGCTACGTTTGGTTAGATTATGTAAGTCTGTGTAATGTTTGGATAGCTTCGACTTACTTGGTGTACAATGATTCCCGGTGGGTTTACGCGCTCTACTGTGTTCTGGTATGAGCTGTTAGGCTGTGTGCAGATCAGCAATAACGGTCTCGGCACGTTAGGTTGAGATGGAATACTCAAGTTCACGATACGTTTGGCCAGGTTAGGGTAGGGTAGCTCAGACTTTTGTGCTATACACCGACACTCGGCGGATCACTGCGCTCCACATTGCTCTAATATGCTCTGCTTGCCTCAGGGTAAGCCCATAATAGTAGTCTCGGCAACTTATGTTTAGTTAATCTACGTTCGGTTAGGTTAGGCTATGACATGTTAGGTTAGGATGTCTTCCACCACTCTGCTACACGCAGAAATGTTAGGTTAAGTTATGTTATGTTTGCTTATATTACGTTTGGGTAGGTTAGTATAGGATAAAGTCCACTTATGTGCTCTGCACTGCTATTCGGTGGATTCCTGCGCTCTACATTGCCACGATACGTTCTGCTCGACTCTCGGGATGTGAGGAATAGTGGCCGTGGCACGTTATGTTTGATCAGGTTTCATCTGGTTATGTTGGGTTAGGCCATGCTTGGTTATGATTGCTTCAGCTTTTGTTTTGTACACTGCTATTCGGTGGACTTCTGTGCTCTACTATGCTCTAGTATGTCATGCTCGGCGCTTGGGACGGCAGCAGTTGTGGTCTCGGCACGTTAGGTTTAGTTAGGTTGTGTTTGGCTATGCTACGTTCCTTTGGGTTAGTTTTGGGTAGCTTAGACTTTTCTGCTATATACGGCGATTCTATGGACTTTTGCCTTCTACTCTCCATTAACGTGTTCCGCTTTACTCTCGGGAGTCCAGCAGTAGTGGTCACGGTACGTTAGGGTGCGTTACTTTGCGTTTGGTTATGATACAACTGGTTGGGTTAGGACAGGATACCTATGGCCTTTGTGCCACACGGTGCTATAAGGTAGGTTCCTTCTGCCTATAGTGCTCTAATAATTTCAGTTTGGCTCTGCCAAGGCCTGCAAAAGCGGTCTCGGCTTGTTACAGTGAGTCAGGTTACGTTCGGTTAGGTATGGTCTGGCT
>NW_016989048.1:0-552 GCF_001483705.2 Eufriesea mexicana | reverse complement strand
CTCTGCAATTGGGTGGATTTCTGCGCGCTACCGTGCTTTAATATGTTCCGCTTGGCTCTGGGGGGCAAGCAATAGCGATCGTGCCACGGTAGGTTGGGTTATGTTATGTTCGGTTAGGATAGGTTAGGTTACGGTCGGTTAGGATTGCATTTTTGCGATACACTTCTATTCGGTGGATTACTGCGCGCTACTGCGCTCTAATATGTACTGCTTGGCCCTAGGATGGTCATTAATGGTGGTCTCGGCACGTTAGGTTGTGTGGTGCTACGTTTCGTTAGGGTAGGTTTGGAAGTATTAGTTAGGACTTGTCCGACTTTTGTGCTATACACTGCTATTCGGAGGATTCCTGCGCCCTACGTTGCTCTGCTATGCTCTGCCCGACACTCGCGAGGCCAGCAGCAGTGGTCGCGGCACGTTAGTTTAAGTTAGATTATGTTTGGTTTGGTTAAATTACGTTGCGTTAGGCTACGATAGCTTTGACTTCTGTGCCACACTGCTATTATATGAACTTCTGCGCTTCCCTATGCGCTATCACCCTCTGCTTGTCTCTGT
>NW_016989047.1:1649-2120 GCF_001483705.2 Eufriesea mexicana | reverse complement strand
CAGGTTATGTTAGCTTGAGATATGTCTGGATACATATGACTTTTGCATTATACACCGCGGTTCAATGGACTTCGTCGCCCTACTGTCCTCTAGCAAGTTCTGCTCGAATCTTGGAGGCCAGCTATAGTGGTCGCGGCACGTTATTTTGGGTTATATTGCATTCGGTTGTGGCACTATTTGTTCGGGTAGGAAAGTATGGCTTTAACTTTTGTTGTGTTCTCTGATATTCGGTGGATTCCTGCTCTCTACATTGCACCAATACACTCTGCGCGGCACCGGCGAGACCAGCAATAGTGGTCTCGGCATGCTAGGTTGTGTTAGGTTATGCTTGTATTGACTAGGTTTGGCAAGGTTTGATTGGGGTAGCTTTGACTTTTGTGCTCTACACTGCCATTCGGTCCATATCTGCGCTCTGCATTGCTCTCATGGCATTTGATGTCTCTGGTAAGGCCAGCAATAGCGGTCGTGGCG
>NW_016989047.1:0-1094 GCF_001483705.2 Eufriesea mexicana | reverse complement strand
GTCGCGTTACGTCGGGGTGGGTTATGTTACTTTTTGTTAGGTAAGGTTTGGTTAGGTTAGGCCATGAGAGCTTTGACTTTTGTGCTGTAGACGGCTGTTCGCTGGATTTCTGCGCTCTACTGTGGTCTAATATGCTTTGCTTTGCTCTGGGGAGGCCAGAAACTGCTGCCGCGGCACGTTAGGTGCAGTTAGGTTACGCTTCTTTAGGTTGGATTTGTTTGGGTTAGGATAAGGTATCTTTGACTTATGTGCTGTACACAGAAATTCGGTAGGTTTTTGCCCTGTGCTGTGCTCTAGTAGGTTCTGCTTGGCTGTGGGGAGGCCAGTAATAGTGGTCTCGCCGTTTAGTTTGAGGTACGCTACGCTTGATTATGTTATGTTGGCCATGGTTTTGTTCGGATAACTTCTACTTTTCTGCTATACACTGCGATTCTGTGGATTTCTGCGCTCTACTCTCCTCTGTTATGATCTGCTTCGCTCTTTGGAGGCCAGCTACACTTGTTGCGGTACGCTAGGTTGAGTCACATTACGTTCGGTCGGTTTGTGTTGTTTCGGGTTTCGTTAGGATGGCTAAGACATTTGTGCTCAACTCAGCTATGCTATGGTATTCTGGTCTCTACTTTGCTCTATCATACTCTGATTGTCTCTGGGGACGCCAGCAATTGCGGCCGCGGCACGATAGGTTCGGTTATGCTAAGATCGGCTAGGATAGGGTAGGCTAAGTTTGGTCAAGTTGTCTTTGACATTTGTGCATTATCCTTATCTTCGTTGCATTTCTGCGCTCTACATTTCCCTATGATATTCTGCACGAATCTGGGGTGTCCAGTAACAGCGGTTTCGCATATTAGGTTGAGATACGCTACGGTTGGTTATGTTACGTTCGGTTAATCTAGGAGGTGATGGCTATGACTTTTGCGCTATACACTGATATTCGGCGGACTCCTGCAGCCGTCAGTGCTCTAATTCGCTGTGCCTGTATCTGGGGGGGAGAGCAATAGTGGAGTCGGCACATTACGTTGAGTTAGTCTACATTTGGTTAGGTCAGGTTATGTCAGGTTAGGTTAGTATATCTCTGACTTTTGTCCTATACACTG
>NW_016989046.1:0-580 GCF_001483705.2 Eufriesea mexicana | reverse complement strand
TTTCTGTTATTATATCCAGAACAATAGTACAGAAAAGTGAAGAAGTAAAGGACAGTTCAAAAATTAAAACAGCACTGGTAAAGTAAAAATCATATATGTCTGCAGAATTTAGCCCTGGTAGTATTGTTCCGTACAATGCAAAATTTTGTTACAGTATTTTCAATCTTTTATCATTTGGCGGAGAAGTAGAGGAAGATGAAGAAGAATCTGCGATATTAAATAAAAAGTCTAGTGGTAAGAGCAAATTAGCTTATGATCATTTAACCGATCCAAAATTAAGTTCATAACCAGCTGTTGAACCTCCTGTACCTCCAAATACAGAAAGGTGTGAAGATCGTATTAGCGATTGGGAATTATTGGGGAATAATTTAAAATTTACAAATTATGCAATGTCTGCGTTGTAATTTATGAACTTTTATAACTGTATCGCATAACTGGCTCTTTGCGCAGCATTCTTATACAATTTTTGCACATAATATGACGCTAATTGGTTTGTTATTATTACTTACTTGACGACGTACGTGTTTCGATAACAACGATCGGCGCGATGGTCCAACAGAATAATTAATTATGAACAAAA
>NW_016989045.1:0-503 GCF_001483705.2 Eufriesea mexicana | reverse complement strand
ATCGTATTCGTTGCTCCTTTTTCTTATATTCTAAACTTAATTTATAATCTATTGTAATTTTTAAATATCACGTAGTTCTTTTAGACTGGATTAAATCGATCCCCGATGGTACATTTAATTTTTGACACAATATGGTCGCACTTGCGATTAAGTCGGGTTGAGTACAAACTGTTGCGTATCATAAACTACCAATTAGACTTTGGAATTTCCTGGTGTCCTGTAACTGTTTTGTCTCTCCTATTTTCAAATATCCTGATCATTGGTATTTCTGAACCTTTTGTTTCTGTATGCCTATGTGTTTCTAAAATCTGCTTAATATATTCCCTTTGGTGTACATAGATTACTCCATCTTTGTCTCTCTCCATCTGAATTCCTAAATACTCTCTTATATCATCAAGTTTTCATATGATGAATCTATCTGAAAGTTCCTGTTCGATCCCTAGAAATTCATTCATATCCTTGGATGCGATTAAAATATCATCACCATACATAATTACGTAAGT
>NW_016989044.1:0-259 GCF_001483705.2 Eufriesea mexicana | reverse complement strand
GGTTACGTTCGGTTAGGTTAGGTGTGTCTGGGTCAGGTTAGGGTATTTCTGACTTTTCATGTACACTGCTATGCTGTGGGTTTCTGCGCTCTACTGTGCTCTAGTATGCACTGCTTGGCTCTGGGAAGGCCAGTGATGGTGGTCTCGGCTGGTAAGTTTGGGATCGGCTACGTTTTGTTATGTCACGTTAGCTTTGGTTAGGATCGGATAGCTTTGTCTTTACTGCTATACACTGAGATTCCATGTATTTCTGCCCTCT
>NW_016989043.1:0-679 GCF_001483705.2 Eufriesea mexicana | reverse complement strand
CTCCGAATAGCAGTGAACAGCGCAACAGTAGAAGTAGACAATGTTAAGCTGTCCGAACGTAATACATCCAAACGTTACCTAACTGAACCTAACATGTCGAGACCACTATTGCTGGCCACCACAGAGAAAAACTGAATGCAGTGGAGCACAGTCGGTCACAGAAGCTTACCGAATAACAGTGTATGGCACGAAAGTCGAAGTCATCCTAACCAAGCAAGCTAAACCTAAGATAACCAATCGTAACAAAACGTAACCTAAAGTGCCAGGGCCACTGTAGCACTCCTCCCAAGTGTCGAGCAGAGTATAGTAGAGCAACTTAGAGCATAGAAATCCACCGATATGCAGTGTATAGCACAAAACTTGAAGATATCCTAACCCAATCTGATCTTACCTAACTTCACCGAACGTAGCATAGCTCAACATAACCTGCCGCAAACTCTGCTCCCGGCCTCCCCTAATCCAAACAGAATGTGGCAGAGCACAGTAGATCACAGAAAGCCCCCGTATAATAGTTTATAGTACGAAAGCGGTAGCTATCCTAACTATACTTAGCCTAATCATACCAAACCAGACGTAGATTAGCAAAACCTGTCATGCCACGAACACGATTGCTCACCTCCAAAGATCCGAGCAGAGTATAGTGCAGCAATGTGGAGCGCGGGAATCCACCAAATAGTAA
>NW_016989042.1:0-664 GCF_001483705.2 Eufriesea mexicana | reverse complement strand
ACTATACACTATATACTATATTATACACTATGTATTATGCACTATACACTACACATTATATACTATACTATACACTATATACTACACTATATACTATACTATACACTATGTACTGTACATTATATACTATACACTATATACTATACTATACACTCACAATCAGTTAGGACTCAATGAATCAAGCTTTAAGTAAATTCGGGATTTACAAGTGCAACATTGTCGTAGACGAATCTTCGTTACCTGAAGTGACAAATGCGACAGTTTTCACAGCGACATTGATATTTCGTTGGAACAGGAAGGCTTCACGGATCCGCCGAGTGTCAGCTCCATCAGCAGGTTGCTTCGCGGTGGACGACCTGGTGACGATGGGAAAAAGGACTACACCATCGATGGGATATTAGGCGGTGGTGAGTAGACTATCACAATTTTACGCATCGCTATTAATCATCGAAAAATACTTATTCAATTACCAATAAAGAGGATCCAATGACACCGTTAAATCCTAACAGTGAGAAAAAGTACCAAGTCTGTTATTTGCTCCTGCGTTAACTAACGATAAGACACACACGATGATATGCTATGGGTACATTACAATTAAATGTCGAGTTCACGAGGATTTGAATTATTTGCGAATGAATTTATTCCACTAGGTTAAACCATTCTA
>NW_016989041.1:0-475 GCF_001483705.2 Eufriesea mexicana | reverse complement strand
TACCTTAGGCTTTTGTGCTTTGCACTGCATTGCGACGGATTCCTACGAACTTCTCTGCTCTAGCACATTCTGATAGGCTCTGGTGACATTACCAATGGTAGTCTAGGCATGATAGGTTTTATTATGTTACGCTCGTTATGTCATGCTTTGTTCGGTTAGGCAAGTGTAGCTTTGACGTTTGTGGTCTAAACTGCTTTTCGGTAGATTTCTGCTCTCTACAGTTATCTTATAAGCTCCGCTAAGCTCTGCGACGGGAAGAGATAGCGGCCGAGGTACATTAGCTTGTATTCGGTCATGTTTGGCTGTGTTACGTTTGTTTGGATCAGATTTGGATAGCATAGGCTTTGCTGCTGTACCCTGCAACCTACGTATGTCGGTGCTCTCCTCTACTCTAATATGCTCTGTTGGCTCCGTGGAGGACAGCAGTACTGATCACCGCAACATAAGTTGTATTAGATTACGTTTGGTTAGGTTT
>NW_016989039.1:3033-3620 GCF_001483705.2 Eufriesea mexicana | reverse complement strand
AAGCGGCGCAGCGCGCGCTATAGCATAGTCCGGTGTGGCCTAGTGAGCGCAGAGTCCTGTGTCGCCTGGTTTGTCTTTACGTTCCCTCTCCGTCGACCTGGCGCAGGTGACTGAGAGCTTATGTGCGCGGCGTGTGGTGGCCTCCTCCTTCGAGGCTGTTATGTTACAGATGGAGGCCGCGGAGACAACCTGTGAGCGGAGCGCGGACCCCTCGCGCGTAGGGCGGCGGAGGCTGCGAACGCGGAACCGCTTAGCGCCTCGTACTCAACCGGATGTTTTAACGCGTTAGGCCTCCGCCTTCGCGAGCGGCCCAGTACCTGCGGCCGGGGCGGGGTGTGGGGGCGCCTCTCCCTCCCTTTGTAACATAGGTAAGTGCTGTGCACTGCTATTCGTCGCATTTCTGCGCTCTACATTGCTCTACTATACTCTGCCCAAATCTGGGGAGGCCAGCAATAGTGGTCGTGGCACTGAGGATGAGCTACGTTATGTTTGGTCACGTTAGGTTAGGTTACGTTTGGTCATGGTGGGTTTGACTTTTGCGTTTTACACAGCTTCCGGTGGATTTCTGTACTCTACTGACGTCTAGT
>NW_016989039.1:0-294 GCF_001483705.2 Eufriesea mexicana | reverse complement strand
CGGACTCCTCGACCGAGGCAGCGACGGTGCTCCTGAAGAGTGGGCCGTTTCGTTGAGGCGAAGTTTCCGACGGCCCGTTATGTACGCCTGGCGAGCTCGACTGCGGAAGCCGAGCAGCCGACGGTACCGGACGATAGGGCGGTGCTCCCCGTTCTGCGTGCATGGGTGCGCAGCGGCCGCCTGCGCAACTTCCGCCTGACACGGTTCCTAATCGGGCACGGGTACTTCGGGGAGTTCCTACGTCGTATCAGGCAGGAACGTGGGACGCGATGTCATCACATCGGGGAAGGCCGG
>NW_016989038.1:0-571 GCF_001483705.2 Eufriesea mexicana | reverse complement strand
AAGACGAAGCAAACCTCATCTAACCTAACCAAGCGTAACATAACCAGACGTAACGTAATTGAAACTAACGTGGCGAGAGTACTATTCCTGGCCTCTGCGGAGCCAAACAGGGTATACCAGAGAACAGTAGATCGCAGGAAACAATTAGACCGAGGTGTACAGCAGCAGTGTCAAAGCTGCCAGAACCAAACCCAAACTAACCGATCCAAATCAAACGTAACCGAACGCAATCTAACGTGCCGCGACCACTATTGCTGGCATCCCCAGAGCCAGGCAGAACATACTTGAGGAATGCAGAGTGCAGAAATCCACCTCTTTGAATTGTATAGCACAAAAGTCAAACTATTTCTTACACATCCTGACCTTACCTAAGCTACCCAAACGTAGAGTACCTCAACGCGACGTGACGAGACAAATATTGGCGACCTCCGTAGAGCCAGGCAGAGCATATTAGAGCATATTATAGCGCAGGAATCATCCGAGCAGCAGAGAATATCACAGAAGAATGTGCAGCCTGTACCAACCTAGGCATACGCGACGTAACCAAAAGAAACCTACCTCGGCCTAACAT
>NW_016989037.1:0-559 GCF_001483705.2 Eufriesea mexicana | reverse complement strand
CCAACTACCGCACAGGGAGTTGTAGTAATCTCCAGTCATAACTGATTTTTAAATTAATTATTCTAGCACTACTGTAGAAACGAAGTTGTCAGGGAAGAAACTATTCCAACGACTACAGTACTCTGATGACGGCTGTCACCAGCACTGTTTCTTCAGTTGCTGATACCTATGGCCATAATGTGTCAATCTCTCGTCATACTAGAATTGCAGCAGGATATACAACAACAGTGAGCATATCAATCCAATAGCCACAGTACTCCATTGGTAGATGCACCAGATACCGTACTGGGAATTGTAAGCATCTCCATTCATGACCGCTCAATACGTTCATTATTCTAGACATGCTGCTAAATTTATACTATCTGTCAACGAACAAGTCCAACGGCTAAGGAACTGCGATGATGGCTGTAAGCGGTACTGTTTCGTTAATTCCACATGTTTCGAGCGATAATGGGCGAGTCCATTGACAAATCAGCATTAACAGAATAATCCAACCTCTACTTTGCTCAATTGGTGTATGTACTAACTACCGTTCTGGGAATCGTAAATACCTCTATAC
>NW_016989036.1:0-578 GCF_001483705.2 Eufriesea mexicana | reverse complement strand
CACCCACACATCCATACATACATGCCTCCGAACATCCATACATTCTTTCATCCATACATCCATGCATACATACATCCATACATCCGTAACGCAAATACGGCCTTACATTCATACATCCATACATACAAACGTCCAAACATTAATACATCCATCCATCCATACCTCAATCCATCCATACATCCATTCATCCGTACATACATTCGTAAGTACATCCGTCGATCCATACCTCCATCCATCCATACATCCATCCATTCATACGGCCATCAGTACATACAACCATCGATCCTTACATCGATCCATCCACACATACATCCATCCATACATTCATACATCCACGCATCCATAAATACATCCATCCATACATCCATCCACTCATACATCCACCATCCATACATCCATACATATATACATCCATACATCCATGCATACAAATATACATCCATACATCCATACATATATAGATCAATACATCCATACATCCATACATCCATACATACAAATATTCATCCATACAACCATACACCCATCCAACCATCCATGCATCCGTTCATCCACCTATCCTTCAACCCACACTTCAG
>NW_016989035.1:0-639 GCF_001483705.2 Eufriesea mexicana | reverse complement strand
AATATGCCCTGCTTGGCTCTGGGGCGGCCAGTGATAGTTGTCTGCCCACGTTATGTTGGGTACTTTTACGTCGCGTTAGGTTAGGTTAGGAAGGTTCGTTCAGGATTTCTTTAACTTTTTTGCTATAAACTGCTATTCGGTGGACTTGTGCGCCTTACATTGCTCTACAATGCTCTGCTCGACTGTGGAGAGGCGAGCAATAATGGCCGTGGCACGACAAATTGTGTTATGTTACGATTGGCTAGGTAAGGTTGGGCTACATTTGCTTATGATAGCTTAGACTTTCATACTATACATCGATATTCTGTGCATTTCTCTGATCAACTGCGCCCTACTAAATTCTGCTTGACTCTGGGGAGGCAGCAGCAGTGGTCGCGGCACATTGCGTTGAGATATGATACGCTTGGTTATATTGGGTTAGTCATGTTAGGTTAGTGTACATTCGACTTTTGTGTTGTTCGCTGCTATGCGGTGGATTTGTGCGCTCTACTGTGCCGTAGTACATTCTGCTTGTCTCTGTGGATGTCACAAATAGTGGCCTGGCCATGCTAGGTTGAGCTATACTTCTTTCCGATGTGTTGTGATTCGCTATGCTGGGGTAGGCTATTTTGACTTCTTTGCTATCCACTGCTATTCGGT
>NW_016989034.1:0-1737 GCF_001483705.2 Eufriesea mexicana | reverse complement strand
GTCGAGGTACTGGAAAAATGTTTATATAGTAATGGTTAACGAAAGCAGCACAATGATGGATGTTTTGTATGGTACATTTTTGAGTTCAATTTGCATGTTAAAAATCGTTATATATTCCGGTTTGAATAAAAATTTTCCTAACTTTTTGAGGAATGTTCGAAGACAAGTTTCGCCATGTTGCATATAACTTTATTAATCTATGCGTCGTCCATTTTGTTCGACAATATTCTACCATTTTCATCCAGTTTTATTAGTTCGTCCTCCAAAATGTTCTCGCTTTTCCCAACGAAAAACTTCACCAAGTGGTTTTCACAGACCTCTAGGTTTTCTATTATCTTTCCATTAAGGAAATTCTACAGGAATCGAGGTGAATGAAAATTTGAGACTGTGAGGGAGAATGCGAGGGTGAATGCGCAGTACGAGATGGAACGAACCGTCCAAATTTAACCAATCTCTGGAAAATCAGTGACGAAACGTGTCGTCTCGTTCTCACATAACCTAATACTACTATCACTTTCAATTTGTTTAAAAGAAAATAATATATTTCATTATATAAACATACGAATATAACATTTTCTGAAAAATTAAAGAAAAATGATATATCGATCAAATTTCCATTTAAAATTATATAATTACATATATTTAATTATATAATTAAAACCAATCAATAGACAAAAATGTAGAAGAAATATTTAAATTTTATTACAATTATCCATTTTTCTTTGATTTATCTCTGTATTCAATAGGTCATCGAGGCATGCAACTGCATTTGGCAAAATTAATGTTGACTCTTATTGAGACAGCATCGTAATTATAAATACCCATTTATCTTCGTCATATCGCTGTAATTAATATTATCTCTGTGCACCATATTCAGAAATACGTATATTACAGGTCACCGGTTCTAACATTACTACTATCGCCTGCTTATCTGAAAACGCGTGCAATATTCGAGAAAAAATAAGAGAAAACGTGCTTCTTGCTCGGGTTATTAATTACACCGTTCGTACAAAGCACCGAAAATAAACTTCCCATTAAATTTATACTTCGCCGATTATGTTTCCACGAGACTCGTATTAATCTCCTGTGTTCCCACATTCCACGCCTAGCAGCGAACTATAAAATTCGAGCAATCGATAGGTACTCGTGCAGACATCAAATTTCGCATTAGCGATAATGTACCGGAACACGCGGCTAGAACGGCACGCGACGTGTACCTGCACTTTTTTATCATCACATTACATTGCTCCCTTATCGTATTTCGTTGCAGCATTATTAACGTGTAATACCCACGGTATAATAATCGGCAGCGTTTAATTTTTAGAAATTAGCGAACTACGATTGACCGGAAATTTCGCCCCCGAAAATGAAGTTCCAGTTACAGGGGGTTAAAATTAGGGTCGAGTTGCTGGAAACTTCGCGAGATTTCGAAACTTTCGAAAAGTTGCTAAAAGTGCTGATTTTATTTTCGCAGGGAAACACGTTGTTTCGAGATCGCAAGTTCCGACGAAATTTTTATACAGACGTTTATCGACCACGGTGAAAGAAAATATGAAGAAAAAGGAAAGCAGAGTGTGGGAAAATAGTTAATCCAGATTTTCTTTCGAAAACATAGTGTAGAAGAAGTGTATCGAAGACTCCTTTAACCAGTTAAGTGTGTTTGATGACTATATTCGTCATTGAGGAATGACAGAATTTGTGTCACGGCGACTATATTTGTCATGGAGGAATGGCAGA
>NW_016989033.1:0-513 GCF_001483705.2 Eufriesea mexicana | reverse complement strand
GCTCACCGCGATATTAGCCGAAAATGTCAATAAAATTGAATTTTCCAGCAAGATTCTATAGCACTGGAATACCTATAGAATGCCAACAGAATCTTTGCTCCTGATTTATGCAAGAAAGTTAGCCCTCCACCACATTAGTCGTAAATGTCAATAAAATTGATTTTTCCAGCCAGATTCTACATTCCAAATCATTGCAATGGTTACAGCACGACAAAAGAATCTTTCCTACTTATTTATACAAGAAAGGTTGCGCACTACAATATTATTCGAAAATGTGAATAAAATTGTATTTTCCGGCCAGATTCTATAGCATTGCAATGGTTATAGCTTGCCAATATAATCTTTCCTCCTTGTTTATGCAAGAAAGTTAGGTCACAGCATTAGTCGAGAATGTGAATATAATCAATCATTCCAACAAAATTCTACTGCATTGCAATGGCTATAGCACTGCAGAACGATCCTTCCTCCTTACTTAGGGAAGGAAGTTATCTCACCACGATATTAGCAGAAAAT
>NW_016989032.1:0-809 GCF_001483705.2 Eufriesea mexicana | reverse complement strand
ACACTCTGCTTGACTGCGGGAAGGCCATCAATAGCGGCCGCGGGGCGTTAGGTAGAGTTATGTAGTGTTCGGTTATGTTAATGTCGGTCAGGTTAGGGGAGGGTTGCTATGACTTTAGATCAATAAATTCCTACTCGGTGGATTTCTGCGCTCTACTGTGCTCTAATGTGCGCTGCTTGTCTCTGACGAGTCCAGCAATTGTTATAAATTCCTACTCGGTGGATTTCTGCGCTCTACTGTGCTCTAATGTGCGCTGCTTGTCTCTGACGAGTCCAGCAATTGTGGGCTCGGCACGTTTGGTTGTGTATGCTACGTTTGTTTAGGTTATGTTAGTTTGGGTTAACGTTGGATTGTTTCGACTTTCGTGGTATACACAGATATTGGGTGGATGTCTGCGTTCTACTATGCTCTGCTCGAAACTTGGAGGGCCAGCAATAGTAGTAGCGGCTCCATAGTTTCTGTTACGTCACGTTCGGGCATGCTAAGGTTGGTTAGGTTTGTAAATGGTACCTTTGACTATTGCGGTACACACTGCTATTCGGAGTATGCCTGCGCAATACTGTGATCAAGCGTGCTCTGCTTTAGTCTGTGGGGGCCAGAAACTGTGACCGCAGCTCATTAGGTACAGTTAGGCTGCGTTCGGTTCGGTAGGTTTATTTGTGTTGGGATAGCATATATTAGACCTTTGTGCTGTACGCATTAATGCGGCGTATTTTTGTGCTCTACATAGCTCTACCATACTCTTCTCAGCCCTGTAATGGCCAGTAATAGCGCTCTCGGCACGTTAGGTTAAGTTAGGCCAAGCTTGG
>NW_016989031.1:0-1054 GCF_001483705.2 Eufriesea mexicana | reverse complement strand
ATAACGTACCGCGAACACTGCTCCTGACCTCCCCAGATCCAAGCAGAATATTGTAGAGCACAGTAGATGACAGAGATAGACCGAACAATGGTGTATAGCACGAAAGGAGTAGCTACACTAACCAAAACGTATCCTAACCTAACCTAACCGATCGTGACGTATCTCAGCCTGATGTGCCGCAGCCGCTATGGCTCGCCTCCCCAGAGCCAAGCAGAGCATATTAGAGCACATTGGAGCGAAGAAATCCACGGAATGGCAGTGTATAGCACGAAAGTCAAAGACAACCTGACCGAGCTTGACAAAGCCTAACCTAACCAAACGTAACATAAGGCAACGTACCGTGCGAGATCACTATCGCTGGATTCCTCTGAAAATATTAGAACACGGTAGGGCGCAGTAATCCGCGGATAGCAGTGTATAGCACAAAAGTCAAAGCAGTCCTATTCTAATTTATCTACCCTTAACGTAACCAAACGTACCATAGCTCAACCTAACGTACCTAGGCAAATATTGCTGGCCTCTACAGAGTCGATCAGAACTTGCTAGAGGACAGTAGGTCCCAGATATCCATAGAAACGCAGTGTATAGCACAAAGTAATATCTATCCAGACCAAACCCGAGCTAACCTACCTTAACGGAAGGTTACCTTACTCAACCTAACGTGCCGAGAACAGTATTGCCGTCCACCCCAAGGCCAAGCTGAAGATACTAAAGCGCACTAGAGAGAAGGAGTCCACCGAATATCAGTGTATAGCACAAAAGTCAAAGCTATCCTTTCCCAATGCGCCCAAGATTACCGTAAGCAAACTTAACATAACTCAACCTAACGTATACCGACCACTATTGCTGGTATCTCCAGAGTCGAGCAGAGCTTACTAGAGGAAAGCAGAGCGCGGAAGTCCATAGGATCGCAGCGTATGGCACATAAGTCGTAAACATCAATACCTAACCCAAGCTAACATAACCTAACTAAACGTAGCATTCCTCAAGCCGACGTGCCGCGACCACAGCACCCGGCCTCCCCAGAGCCACGAAGAATGCAGTAAAGTACAGG
>NW_016989030.1:0-659 GCF_001483705.2 Eufriesea mexicana | reverse complement strand
GCTTCTGCGTGCTGCATTGCTCTACTACGTACTGCTCGACTCTTTGGAGGCCCGTAATGGTGGTCATGGCACGTTAGGGTTGGTTCCGTTACGTTTGGTTAAGTTAGATTAGGATATGTTTGGTTAGTATATATTTGACATTTGTGCTACAGCCTGCTGTGCGTTGGATCTGTGCGAACTACATTGCTCTACTACACTCTGCACGACTCTCGGGATCATAGCAGTAGTGAACACGTCACGTTAGTTTGAGTTAGGTTACGTAAGTCTATTTTTGGTTTGTCTATGTTAGGGTATAGTAGATGCGTCATTTGTGCTCTACAAAGATATTCGGTTTTCTTGCGCTCTACTGTGCGCTACCATATTCTGCTTGTCTTTGTGCACGCTAGCAGTAGTGTCCGCGGCACGTTAGGTTGATTTCTGTTACGTTTGGTGTATATTAAGTTTGGTTTGGTTAGGTTTGGATAGGTTTGATTAGGTTACGGTACGATATCTTTGACTCTTTTCTTATACACTGCAATGCGGTGGATATCTGTGCTCTGCTGTACTACACTATATTATGCTTGGCCCTGGGGCGTCCAGGAATAGTGGTCGCGTCCCGTTATGTTGAGTTAGGCTTCCTTTGAAGAGGTTATATTTTTCTGTGTTTTGTTTGTGTAGCT
>NW_016989029.1:0-896 GCF_001483705.2 Eufriesea mexicana | reverse complement strand
GGATTACCTAATACAACCAGGCTTAACCAAGCCTAACCAAACGTAGCATAAGTGAACATAAAGACTCGACCACTCCGCCTGGCATCCCCAGGGCCAAGCAGAATATAGTAGAGCAACGTGGAGAGCAGAAACACCTGAACAGCAGTGTATAGCACAAAAGCCGGAGATATCCTAACCTAACTTGGCCTAATCTAACCCAACGAGACGCAGCATAACCCAACGTGACGTGCCACGGCCGCTGCTCCTGGTCTCCCCGGTGCCAAGCAGAATAGAGTGGAGCAGTGTAGATCGCAGAAACCCACGGAACAACAGTGCACATTACGAAAGTCAAGTGTATCCTTACCAACCTTAACCGACCACAGCCAAACCGAACGTAACCTAACCCAACCTGACGTGCCGGGACCACCATTGCTTGCACCCCAGGGTCGAGCTGTGTATAGTAAAACAATATAGAGCCCAGAAATCCAACAGATAGCAGCGTAAAGCACAAACGTCAAAGAAATACAAGCCGAACCTTCCCAACCTATCCTAACGAAACGTAACCTATCTCAACCCAGCGTGCTGAGACCACTATTACTGGACACACGAGATTCGAGCAAGACATATTAGGGCACATTGGAGCGCAGAAATCCAGGGAATGCAATGTTTAGCACAAAAGCCATAGTAGCCTGCTCTAACCTAGCAAACGTAGCGTAACCGTTCGGAACATAACTCAAACTTACGTGACGTTACGCCTATCGCTACCCTCACCAGGTCCATGCAGACAACATTACAGGAGTGTACAGCTCAGAAATACAATGAATGGCGGCGTATAGCGCAAAAATGAGACACATCCTGCCCTGACGCATGTAATTTTAACATAACCAACCCCTACATAACTCAATATAACATGCCGT
>NW_016989028.1:0-620 GCF_001483705.2 Eufriesea mexicana | reverse complement strand
GATAATAGATCACAGTAGAGCGCAGAAGTCCACCGATAGCTGTGCACAGCTCAAAAGTCAAAGGCATTCCAACGAGACCTAGCCTAGCCCACCTAAACGCAGAATAACTATACCTTTCGCGCCGATACCTCAATAGTCGGCGTCCAGGTGGCAGAGTATAGTAGAGCAATGTAGAGCGCAAAGATTCACCGATGTGCAGAGTATAGCACAAAAGCCTAAGCTACCCTAACCTAAGCTAAGCGAACGTAGCGTAAGCGAACGCAACATAGTTCAGGCTAACGTGCCGTGAGCACTGCTTCTGCCCTCCCCACAGTCATTCAGAATATCCTAGGGCACAATAGAGCGCAGCAATGTACAGAATAGCAGTGTACAGCACAAAAGTACAAGATACCCATGCACAACCTGTCCTAACCTAACCTAACGGAACGTAGCATAACTCAACGCAAGGTTCCGAGATTAATGTTGCTGGCATCCCCACAGACAAGCAGACCATATTAGAGCAATATAGTGGGCGGAAATCCACCGAATGGCGGTGCATAGCACGAAAGTCAGAGCTGCCCTATCCTAGCCTAACCAAACGTAACATGACCGTACGGAATCTATATCAACCTAACGTACCG
>NW_016989027.1:0-641 GCF_001483705.2 Eufriesea mexicana | reverse complement strand
TGGTTGGGTTATGTTAGGTTAGGTTAGGTTAAGTTAGGTTACGTTATGTTAAGCCATGTCAGGCCAGGTCAGTCAGTTCATGTCATGTCAGCGCAGGTCTGGACAGGCCAGGAAATGTCCGGCCACGACAGGCCAGGTCAGGTCAGGTCAAGTCCGGCTGGTCAGGGCAGGCCAGACCACACCAGGTCGGGTCAGGTGAGGTCAGGTCAGGACAGGTCAGGTCAGGTCAGTTCATGTCAGGTCATGTCGGGTCATGTCAGGTCTGATTATATCAGGTCAGGCACGGCCAGGTCAGGTCAGGCCAGGGTAGGTCAGGTCAGATCAAGCCTGGCCATGTCAGGCCTGGCCATGTCAGGCCAGGTAAGGTCAGGTCAAGTCAAGTCAGGTGAGGACAGGACAGGTCAGGTCAGGTTAGGTTATCTTAGGTTGGGTGAGGTTAGGTTAGCTTACGATAGGTTAGGTTAGGATAGGTGAGCTTAGGTTAGGTTTGATTAGGTTAGGTTAGGATTGTTTGGGTTAGGTTATGTTTGGCTAGGTTAAGCAAGGTCAGCTAGGTTAGGTTAGGTCATATTAGGCTGGGTTTCGTTATGTTAGGTTAGGAAAAGTTTGGTTAGGTTGGGTTTGGTTTTGTTTGGTTTGCT
>NW_016989026.1:0-1300 GCF_001483705.2 Eufriesea mexicana | reverse complement strand
TGACATGCAGTGGAGGATTCTCGAGCAATTTGTGATGTTTCACATGTGTTAATTCGTGAAAGGAGTTTTTCTGTACTACGGTCATCCCTTTGTTTAGGCCTGTAAATCTAAAAGTGAAAGCTCCGTTTTATTACTGTCAGCGTCCCTTGACTTTTCTACACTCGTTGTCACCTAAGCCACCACTTGGGCAACCGTAACAAACAGCTATATTTCACCCTTCAAGACGACAAGCACAACCTAGATTGTTTAAACAACCACCATCACCGAAAGACGCTGGAGCTAAGGTACACTCCCAATAATATTCGTAACCAATGAGCATAGAGACGAAAATTATATAACCACCGACAGAGCAGTCACGAAGATCAGATCAGAATAGTCATCCGAGAGTTCAAAATAGTTATCCGAGAGTTATACTAAAATACAGTCCACTATACATAACCTTCCTCAATGAAATTTGGTCCGTCGTTAACCGTCGCCAACTAAAACCGACTGTTGCGACGGCAATAATAGGTGCAAGGCGCGCCTAGCCATTCCTCTTCAAAATCGACAATTATAAATCACGACAAGGACTAGGGACGGTCATACCTGAGACCAGACCCAACAGACGGGACGCACGTGCGACTGAGCCACGAAATTGCCAATCAGACGTACGCATAAATCAAGACAAAACAATGGCAAAAAGAGAAACTTCCCTGTCATATTCCCTCTCCTAACCCAAGAGCCCGCCAAAACTCTTTGTCCAATGAAAAAACTCTAATTTCCTCCTCCTACACTCATTTTCCTCCAATCACAGCAAACCAAGACTAAACAAAACGAGACGACAGGCAGTAGCCAAAACTAGAGATCAGACGACAGCGAGGAGTAAGAGAACAGACGACAGTGAGGAGTAAAATAGACGACAGTGAGGAGTAACACGAACAAGACGGTAGTAAGACGTAAAACACAAAACATCAAGACGGTATCGAAACTCAGTCAAACGCATAAAACGAGAAGACAAAACGGAAGACGAAGCAAGACGAAACGGCAAAGGCTGAGACGATACACTGCACGCAATCATCATACAACTCACAAAGCGTGTAATAAAGCGTAAATACACCAGAAACTGTGCTTTATTACAGCACCGAAGTGCTCAGTGTCTCGTAAGTGACGCGACACACTGAGAAGAGGGTAGCAGCACATATCAAATCCTACCCAAACCCGCGTGGACCTCATCCTTACACCACGCGGTACAACACCAACCTAGTGACGATATACAACATGAATTAAGACTCAAACTGGCAGAATCAACTTGGCAAAATGA
>NW_016989025.1:0-335 GCF_001483705.2 Eufriesea mexicana | reverse complement strand
ATAGCAGAGCGCAGAAATCCACTTTATGGAGGTGTATAGCATAAAATCCGAACATATCCTGACATAGCTTGACCTAACCTAACCAATCCAAACGTTGTGTAACTCAACAGAACGTGCCGAGGCCATTATTGCTGGCCTCGACGTTCCGAAGCAGGAGATATTTGTACAGAGTAGGGCGCAGGCGTCCGCGAGCGACAGTGCACAGCACGAAAGTCTAGACTATCCCATCCTAACATCACTGAACGTAACGCAAGCAAGCATAGCCTATCTCCACCTAACCAGCCGAGAACGCTATGGCTGGCATTCCCAGAGCCCAGCAGAATCTGCTACAGCAC
>NW_016989024.1:1129-2072 GCF_001483705.2 Eufriesea mexicana | reverse complement strand
GTGCATAGCACGAAAGGCAAAACTATCCTAACCAAACATACCGTAACCTAGCCAAACCAAACGTAAACTAACTCATCCCCAAGTGACGCGAACGCTATTGCTCGCATCCCCGGAGTCGATCAGAGTACTGTAGAGAAACGTAGAGCGCAGAAATTCACCGAACAGCAGTGTACGGCACAAAAGTCGAAGTGACGCTAACCTAACCTGTCCTAAGCTAATCTAACCAACCGTAGCGTAACTGAACTTTACTGCCGCGACCACCATTGTTGTCTTCCCCATGTGCAAGTAGAATATAGTAGAGCAAAGTCCATCGCAGAAATTCACCGAACAACAGTGTACAGCACGGATGCCGAAGCTACACTTACCGAACTTAACCCCACCTAACATAACGAAAAGCACACCCAACTAAACCTAACCTGCCAAGACCAACATTGCTGGCATTCTCAGGGCCACGCAGAATATAGTACAGCGCAGTAGAGAGCAGAAATCCTCCGAATAGAAGTGTATAGCACGATAGTCGAAGTTATCCCATCCGAGCGTAACCAATCGTAACATATCCGGACGTAACCTAACTCAACGTAACGATACGCGACCGCAAATTCTGGCCCCCTCAAAGCCAAGCAGAACATATTAGAGCATAGTAGAAAGCAGAAATCCATCGAATGGCACCGCACAGCACAATAGGGAAAGTAGTCTCTCCTAATATAGTCAAACGTAACACAACCAAACGCTATCAAATTAAACATAACATGACGAGGCCACTATTGCTGGCCTGCACAGAGATGAGACGCACGCACCAGAGCGCAGTGGTGCGCAGAAAACCATCGCATTGCAGTGAACATCACAAAAGTCGAAGATATCCTGACCTAATCTGGACTAACCTAACCTAACCGAACGCAGCGTAACTTAACAGTGCGTGCCGGGATCACTATTTCTCGCCGCC
>NW_016989024.1:0-743 GCF_001483705.2 Eufriesea mexicana | reverse complement strand
CCAAACATAACATGAATCAAACTAACGTACCGCGACCACTACTGCTGGCCTCCACAGGGTCGAGCAGAACTTACTAGATGACAGTAGAGCGCAGAAATAAATAGGTTCGCAGTGAATAGCACAAAAAGTATACCTATCCAAACCTAACCCAAGCTAACATAACCTATCCAAACGAAGCCTACCACGACATAACGTGCAGCGATCACTATTGGTGGCCTCCCCAGGGCCAAGCAGAATATAGTGGTGCACAGACGAGCGCAGAAATCCACCGAAACGCAGTTTACAGCACGAAAGTCAAAGATAACACGACTGAGCTTAGCCGAACGTAACCTAACCAAAAATAACATAGCTCGACCTAACGTGCCGAAACCACTATTGCGGTCCTCCCTAGAGACGAGCAGAAAATATTGGGGCGCAGTAGAGCCCAAACATCCGCCGCATTGCAGTGTACAGCACAAAGGTCAAAGATAACATGTTCCAACATAGCCAATCGTAACATAACCAAACGTATCCTTTCTCAACGTAACTTCCCGCGACCACTACCTCTGGCCTTCGGCCTCCGCAACGCTAACCAGATTTTACTAGAGCACTGGAGAGCGCAGAGATCCAACGCATTGCAGGGCATGGCACAAGAGTGAAAGGCACCCTAACCGAACCTGACAAAACCTAATCAATCCAAACGTAGCCGAACACGAACTAACAACACGAGACCACAATTGCCGGCCTCCACAGAGGGAAGCTGA
>NW_016989023.1:0-292 GCF_001483705.2 Eufriesea mexicana | reverse complement strand
TCATGTTTAGTTATGCTACATTTGGTTACGTTACGAATGGTTAGGTTAGGAGAGAATAGTTTCGCTTTTGTGATATAGTCTACTATTAGGTGGGGTTCTGCGACTGACACTGCTCTCATAACTTCGGCTTCGCTCTGGGAAGGCCATTAGTGGTCTCGGCACGTTATGTTGTGTCAGGTCACTTTCGGTATAGGTTGGGTTAGGCTTTCTAGACAGCTAGGCTGTCCAGAATAATGTTTGGACAGGATTGCTATAACACTTGTGTTGCACACAGCTATTCGGTGGATTTCTG
>NW_016989022.1:0-545 GCF_001483705.2 Eufriesea mexicana | reverse complement strand
CGAGACCACCGAAATCCATGGGATTGCAGGATATAGCAGGAGAGTAAAAGCTACCCTTGCCTGACCCAAACAAACGTAACCCAACCTAACCTGCCGAGACCACTACTACCGGCCACTACAGAGCCGAACAGGGCATAGTTGCGCAATGTAGAGCGTAGGAATCTACCAAACAGCAGTGTATAGCACAAGAGATAAAGATATCCTATCCTAACATGACCTCACCTCACCTAACAGGACTTGGAATAACTAAGCCTAACGAGCCGGTACCTCTATTGCTGGCCTCCCCAGAGCAAAGCAGAGCATATTAGAGGAGGGTAGTGCGCATAAATCTCCGAATATCTCCGGTGTATAACATAAAAAACAGTGCCATTCATTCCAAACGTAGCCTAACCTGACCCAACCGAACGTAACCTATCTCAACCTATCGTGCCAGGACTGATATTGCTTGCCTCCCCAGAGTGAAGCATAGTATAGTAGAGCAGTGTATAGCACAGGAATGCACCGAATGGCCGTGTATAGCACAAGAGTCAAAGCCATCCTATCCT
>NW_016989021.1:0-876 GCF_001483705.2 Eufriesea mexicana | reverse complement strand
GCTTCACCAAACGTAGCCTGAGTAAAACAAACGCGCCAAAACCACTATTGCTGACCTCCGCAGGTCCAAGCAGAACATATTAAAGCAGAGTAGAGTTCAGAAATCCGCCGAAAAGCATTATATAACACAAAAGTCGAAGCCATCCTTACCAAACGTGACCAAACCTAACGTAACCAAATGCAACGCAACTCAATCTAACATGCCGAAAGCACTACTCCTGGCGTCCACAGGGACAAGCAGAGTGCGATATCACTCAGAAGTGTGTAGAAGTCCATAGTATAGCTGTGTGTAGCGCAGAAGTCAATGGTACCCTAACCTAACGCAACGTATCCTAACAAAGACAAACGCAGTATATCCCAACCTGACGGGCCGCGACCACCATTGTTGACTTCCTGAAAGAGGAGCAGATTATACTATGGCAATATAGAGAGCAGAAATACACCGAAGCGCAGTGAATAACACAAAAGTCTAAGCTATCTTACTAAGCTAACCTAACCTAACCTAACCTAACCTAACCTAACCTAGCCAATCCAAACGTAACGTAACCAAGCGCAACGTAACTCAGACTAATGTGCCTGGACCACCATTGCTCGCCTCCACATCGCCAAGCATAGCATTCTAGAGGAGTATAGAGCGCAGAAGTCCACTAAATGGCAGTATATTGTACAAAAGTCAAAGATATCCTAACCAAGCCCAAACAAACCTAACCTAGCCAAAAGTAACATAACTTAACGTAGCGCGCCGCGACCAATATTCCTAGCCTCCCCAGAGCAAAGCAGAGAATATTAGAGCACAACAGAGCGCACGGATACACCGAAAAGCAGTGTATAGCACTAAAGTAAAGCTACTATGTCCTAACCAAATCAAAGGCAGCAA
>NW_016989020.1:325-546 GCF_001483705.2 Eufriesea mexicana | reverse complement strand
ACTTGCCAGAGAATGAGTCTATTCAAAATCTATAAGCTGTCACAGCTTGACGATTAGATCGCAAAACGCCTACAATCCATTGGCAAGTACAGCCATCTGCTTGCCAGAGAATTGGTCTATTAAAAATCTACAACTTGTTATAGCTTGGTGAGTAGATCGCCTAACGCATTCAACCCAACGGCAAGTACAGCCATCTACTTGCCAGAGAATAGGTCTATTCA
>NW_016989020.1:0-245 GCF_001483705.2 Eufriesea mexicana | reverse complement strand
AAAATCTATAAGCTGCCATAGGTTAGTGATTAGATCGCCAAACGCCTTCAATCTAATGGCAAGATCAGCCATCTACTTGTCAGAGAATAGGTCTATTCAAAATATATAACCTGTTATAGCTTGGTGAGTCGATCCTCTAACGCCTTCAATTCAATGGCATGTGCAGTCATTTACTTGCCAGGGAATAGGTCTATTCAAAATCTATATTCCGTTACAGCTTGGTGAATAGATCGCTTAACGCCTTC
>NW_016989019.1:11222-12020 GCF_001483705.2 Eufriesea mexicana | reverse complement strand
CTACAACACTAAAGTCGAAGCTACCCTGTCCCTACATAGCCAATTGTAGCCTAACCAAACGTAATCAAGCTCAACATAACGTGCCGCGACCAATATTGCTGGCCTCCACGGAGCAAAGCGGACCACGTTAGAGCAATGCAGGGCGCTGGCATCCACTAAATAGCAGTGCATAGCGCAAACGTAAAAGATATCCTGCCCTAACCTAACCAAACGTAACATAGCAAACGTAACATAATTCAACCTAACGCGGCAAGAACGCAATTGCTGGCCACCACGGAGCCAAGCGGGACATATTAGAGCGCAGTGGAATGCAGAGATCTAGCGAATAACAGCGCATAGCATAGGAGTGAAAGATGTCCAGTCCCAACCTAATCATGCGTAACGTAGCCAAACGTACCCTAGCTCGACATAACGTCACGTGACGTCTATTGTTGCAGCCCACAGGGTCATGCAGAACATTATAGAGGAGGGTGGAGCGCAGAAATACACAGAATAGGAGAGTAAAGCACAAAAGTCAAAGCTTACATGTCCCAACCTAGAAAATCGTAACATATACAAACGTAACATTATTCCACATATAGCGGTGAGAACATAATTGCTGGTCGCCCCGGAGCCGAGAAGTCCATATTAGAGCAATGTAGAGCGCAGAAATCCACCGAATAGCAGTGTACAGCGCAAGGGCCAAAGCTACCCTGTCCTAACATAACCAAACGTAACGTAACCGTACGTAATATGAACCAACCAAACGGGTGTGTCCACTATAGCTACACTCCCTAGAGTCAAACAGAGAATATTAGA
>NW_016989019.1:7097-11133 GCF_001483705.2 Eufriesea mexicana | reverse complement strand
TGCAGTGTATAACACAAAAGTAGAAGATATCCTAACATAACCTGACCTATCATAACCTAACCAAACGTTGCCGAATTCAACATAACCTTCCGCGAGGACAACTGCTGGCCTACCCACGGCCGAGCAGAAGGCAGTAGGGCACAGTAGACAGGAGGAGTCCACCGAATAACAGCGTATAGCACGAAAGACGAGAATACCCTAACGGAACTAAGCCTAATGTAACATAGCCCAATGTAACATAACTCAAACTAACATGCCGAGACGCTATTGCTGGCCTCCACAGAACGAAGCAGAACATACTAGAGCTCAGTAGGGTACAGAAATTCACCGAACAGCTGCGTATAGCACAAAAGACGGGGCTACCCTATCTTGGATTATACAACCGTCACATAAGCAGACGTAACGTAGCGCAACACAACGTGCCGAGAACACGGTTGTTGGCCGCCCCGGGCCAAGGAGAATATAATTTGGCAAAGCAGAGCGCAGAAAGCCGTCGGATGTCAGTGTGCAGCACGAAGGTCGTAGCCAGCCTTACCGAGCATAACACAACCTCCCCAGGACGAACGTAACATATCTCAACCCAACGTGCCGAGACCACTATTGCTGGCCCGCCCAGAGACAACTAGAAAATATTCGAGAACAGCATAGAGCAGAAAACCACCGATTAGCAGTGTGTAGCACAAAAGTCAAAGCTATCATGCCCTAAAGAATCCAAGCGTAACGTGACCAACCGTAACATATCTCAAACTGACGCGCCGAGACCACCATTGCTGGCCTCCACAGAGCCAAGCAGAGCGTATTAGAGCAATGCAGAGCGCAGAAATTCACCTTATAGCAGTGTATAGCGCAAAAGTCTAAGCTATTCTATCCTAACGAGACAAAACCTAATATAAACAAACGTAACATAATTCAAATTAAAGTGGCGGGACCACTGCTGCTGGCATCGCCATAGCCAAGCACTATTTACTAGAGAACAGTAGAGCGCAGAAATCCTCGGCATTGCAGTGTATAGCACAAAAGTCAAATATGTCCAAACCAACCTGACCTTACCTAAGCCAACCAAACGAAGCCTAACCCAAAGTAGCATGCCCAGATCACTACTTCTGGTTACCCCAGGGCCAAGCGGAACATACTAGTCCACAGTAGATAGCACAAAGCCGTGGAATAGCAGTGCATAGCACAAAAGCCAAAGGCGCTCTGTCCTGACATAACCACACGCAACGAATCCAAGCGTGACGTAACTCAACCAAACGTGACGAGTCGCCTATTGCTGCAATCCACAGAGCAATGCAGAGCATATTAGAGGAGAGTATAGCGCAGAAATCCATAGAGTTACAGTGTATAGCACAAAAGTCAAAGGCATTCTCTCCTAACCTATTCGAACGAAACGTAACCAAACGTAACATAACTCTACCTTACGTGACGAAACGTCTATTTCTGCACTCCCGAGAGCCGTGCAGAGCATATTAGAGGAGAATATACCACCAAAATCCATAGAGGAGCAGTGTATAGCACAAAAGTCAAAGCTAGCCGATCCTAACATAGCCAAACGGAACATGTCCAAACGTAACGGTATTCAACCTAAGGCGGCGAGACCACTATCGCTGACCTCCGCAGAGCGAAGCAGAATATACTAGGGCGCAGTAGAGCACTAAATCCGCCGCATTGCTGTGTACAGCACACCAGTCATGGGTATCCAAGCCACGCCTGCACTAACCTAGACTAACCAAACGTAGCATAACTCATACCAACGGGACCAGATCACTATTCTTGGACACCCCAGGGCCAAGCAGTGTATAGTAGAGCACACTAGAGTGCAGAAGTTCAACGAGTATCAGTGTATAGCACGAAAATCACAGCTATCCTTACCGAAACCGGCGCAGCCTAACCTAACGGAACGTAACCTAACACAACCCAACGTGCCAATATCACTGTTTCTGGTATCCGCAGAGCCAAGCAGAAAGTAATAGAGCACAGCAGAGCGCGGAAGTCCTCCGATAAGCAGGGTAGAGCACAAGAGTCAAAGCTGTCCTGTCCTACTCTAACCAAACGTGAAATAGCCAAACGTAACATAATTCAACCTAGCGTGGCGTGAACACTGTGGATGGCCACACAGAGCCAAACGGAATATACTAGACATCAGTAGAGAGTAGAAATCCGCCGCATTGCAGTGTACAGCACAATAGCCAGATATATCAAGACCTCACCAGAACTAGCGCAAACTAACTGCACGCAGTCTAACTCAACTTTACGTACCGAGACCACTATTGCTACCCTCCCCAGAGTCAAGGAGAACATACTGGAGCACAGTGGAGCGCTGAAAACCACGGAAGAGCAGTGTACAGCACAAAAGGCAAAGACATCCTGTTCTAACATGACCTAACGTAACGTAACCAAACGAAACCTAACTCAACCACCGCGACGAGACGCATATTGCTGGAGTTCACAGAGCCAAGCAGAGCACACTAGAGCAGTGTAGAGCGCAGATATCCAACTGGTAGCAGTATGTAATTCAAAAGTCAAAGTTATCCTCTTCTAACCTGACCAACCGTAACATAACCAAGCGTAGCGTAACACAAGCTGGTGTGCCACGACCACTACTGCTGGCCTCGCGAGAGCCAAGCAGAGTGTAGCAGACCAACGCACGACGCTGAAGTCGAGCGAATAGCATTGCATAGCTGAAAAGTCAAAGGTAACCGAAGCAAACATAGCCAAGCCTCTCCCAACAAAGCTTAACATAATGTAACATGACATGCCGCGACCGGTATTCCTGGCGTGCCCAGAATCAAGGAGAGTGTGATAGCGCACAGTGGAGGGCAGAAGTTCATAGAATAGCAGTGTGCAATTTAAATGTCAATGCAACCCTAACCTATTGCAACGTAACCTGACATAAGCAAACGTATTCTAACTAAACCTAACGTGCCGCGACCACAATTGCTGCCCTCCCCAGAGGCAAGTGGAACATATAAGAAAACAGTAGGGCGCGGAAATCCACTGAATAACAGTGTATAGCACGAAAGACAAAGCTATCGTGTCCTACCTTAACCAATCGTCACTTAACCCAACGTAGCGTATCTCATCCCAATGTGCCGAGACAATAGTTGCTGGCCGCCGCAGGGCCAAGCAGAATATAGCAGAGCTAAGTACAGCGCCGATTTCCACCGCATAACAGCGTCCAGCACGAAAGTCGAAGCTATCCTAATCGAACATAGCGTAATATGGCCCAACCGAATATAATGTAACCCACCCTAACGTGCCGTGGACATAGTCGCTGTCCTCCCCGGTGCCAGGCCGAACGTGCTGGGGCACTGTATAGAGCAGCAGTCGACCGAAGGGCAATATATAGCACAAAAGTCAAAGCTACGCTATACTATCCTAACTAATCGTTACATAACGGAAAGTCACCTAACTCTACCCGCCGTCCCGCGAACACTACTGCTGGCCTCACAAAGCGGAGCAGAACATATTAGTGGAGGATATAGCACAGAAAGCCATAGCATCGCAGCGTGCAGCAGAAAATTCAAAGCTACCCGGACCTAACCCAAACTAATGTACCCTTACCAAATGTTACCTAACGCAACATAACGTACCGCTATCACCATATCCGTCCTCCCCAGGGCTATTCAAAGTACAGTACAGCAATGTAGAGCGCAGAAGCCAAACGTAAGGTAACCGAACGTAACATGGCTCCACCTAACGTGACGTGACGTCTACTGCTACCATCCCCAGTGTCATGCGGAACACATTACAGGAGAGTAGAGCGCAGAAATCCAAAGAATAGCAGCGTATAGCACAAAAGTCAAAACTATCCTCTCCTGACCTGACCAATTCTAACATGGCTCCATCTAACGTGCCGCGACCACTATATCTGGCCTCCACGGAGCCAAGCTGTTCACATTAGAGCAATGTAGAGCGCAGAAATCCACTAAACAGCAGCGCAGCGCGCCAAGGGCAAAGCTATCCTATCCTAACCTAACCAATTGTAACATAACCGATCGCAATATAACTCAAACTAACGTGCTGCGACCTCTATTGC
>NW_016989019.1:0-5546 GCF_001483705.2 Eufriesea mexicana | reverse complement strand
CCGCCCAGTGACAAGCAGGGCATGCTAGAGCACTGTAGAGGGCAGAAATCCACCGAATAACAGTGTACAGCAAAGAGTTAAAGCTATCCTAACCTACCTTAGCTTAACCCAACCAAACCGAACGTAACCTGACAACACATAACGCGCCGCGGCCACCATTACTGTCCTTTCCATAGCCACACTGAAAATATTAGGGCACCGTAGGACGCAGAGATCCACCTAATGGCGGGCTATAGTACTATAGTCTATGCCTTCCTCCCCTAATCTAACCAACTTTAACATAATCAAGCGTAACCTAACCCATCCTAACGTGCCGCGGGCACTATCGCTGGCCTCCGCAGAGCCAAGCAGAACGGATAAGTGGGGAGTAGAACGCGGAGATCCATAGAAACGCCGTGTATATCAGAAATGTCAAAGCTACGTGAGCCTAATCCAAACCAACGAAACATAGCAAAACATAGCCTAACGTATCCTAACGTGCCGAAACCGCTATTGCTGCCCCCCCCCCCTCCACCAGAGCCAAGCAGGACATACTAGAGCACAGTAGAGCGCAGAAGTCCAACGAACATCTGCGTACACCGTAAAAGTAAATGCTGCACTGACAAAACATTTCCTAACCCAACCTAACCGAACGAAACCTGATTCAACGAAACGTGCAGGAGCACTGTTGCTGACCTTCCCAGAGTCAAGCTGTACATAATAAAGCTCTGTAGGGGGGAGAGATCCACCTAATAGCATACTATAGCACTAAGCCGAAGGTATCTTGTCCTAACCTAACCAAAAGCCACATACCCGTACGTAACATAACTCAACCAAAAGTGCTGAGACAGCTACTGTTGTCCTCCCCAGAGTCAAGCATGGCATTCCAGAGCGCAGTTGAGCGCAGAAATCCACCGAATCGCAGTGAGAGCATAAAAGTTACAGCTATCCTTACCAAACGTAGTCTAATCCTACCTGACCGAACGTAGCCTGACTCACAGTAACGTACCGAGGCCACAGTTGCTGGCCTCCCTAGAGGTAAGCAGAAGCTAGTTGAGCAATGAAGTGCACAAACATCGGCCGAATAGCAGTGTATGGCGCAAAGGACATGGCTATCCTATCCTAGCATATTGAAGCGTGCCCAAACCAGACACAGCCTGACTCAGCTTAACGTGCCGGGAACACAATTGCTGGCATCCCCAGAGCCAAGCAGAGTATATTAGAGCACAGTAAAGCGAAAAAAGCCACCGAATAGCAGCGTATAGCGCAGAAGTCAATGTTATCCTATTCTAACTTAACCAAACGCAGTCCAGCCAAAAGCAGCCCAACGCAATCTTTCGTGCCGAGACCACCATTGATGGCCTCCACATCACCAAGCTGAGTCTATTAGAGTTCAGTAGAGTGCAGATGTCCACCGAATTGCAGTGTATAGCACAAAAGTCAAAGCTACAGTGTCGATACCTATCCAAACTTAACATCGGCAGACGTAACGTAACACAAACTTACGTGCCACGACATCTATTGCTGGTGTCACGAGAGCTAAGCAGAGAATAGGAGAGCAGTGTATGACGCCGAAATAGGTCGAGAAGCAGTGTACAGCACACAAGCAAAAGCTAACCTAACCAAACCTGGCGAAGCCTAAATGAACCAAACGTAACGTAACTCAGCCTAACCAGCCAGGAGCACTACTCCTCGCGCCCACAGAGGCAAACAGAGTGCGATAGCGCTCACAAGAAGGCAGACGTCAACAGAATAGCAGTGTGTAGCACTAAAGCCACAGCAATTGTAACCAAACAAAGCGTTACCTAACTCAACCAATTGTAATCGAACTTTGCCTAACGTGTCGCGGCCACTAATGCTGGCCTCCCGAATGTAGAGCAGAGAATAATAGAGAGATGTAGAGCGCAGAAATCCACCGAATTGCGGTGTACAGCACAAGAGTCTTAGCTACCCTGTCCTAACCTATCCAAACGTATCATATCCGAGCGTTGCTGAACTCAAACTAACGCGCCGAGGCAACTATTGCTTACATCCCAAAGCCAAGCTGAATATTCTAAAGCGCAGTAGATCGCAGTAATCGACCGCATTGCAGTGTGTAGCACAAAAGTCAGATATATCCCAACCTAACCAAACCGAACGTAGCCTAACTAAACATAACGTGCCGAGAATACCATTGCTGGTCCCACAAGAGACATGCAGAGCATATTAGGGCAATGTAGTGAGCAGAGATCCAACGAATAGCCGTGTATAGCATAAATGTCTAAGCTACCCAATCATAGCCTGACCAAACTTAACATAACAGAACGTTATCTATCTCTTGCCATCGTGACGAGGCCAATGTTGCTGGCCTCCCTAGAGCTAAGCAGAACACACCACAGCAATGTAGATCGCAGAAGTCCGCCGAAAAGCTGTTTATACGACGAAAGACGAAGCTATCCGAAGCTGACCCAGGCTAACGTAACCAAACAAAACGTAGCGTAACACAACCTAACCTTCCGAGCCCACTATTACTAGCCGACCACGAGGCGAGCAGAGTACAGTAAGGCAATGTAGGGCGCAGAAATCCTCGGAATAGCGGTGTATAGCACAAAAGCCTGAGCCTTCCTATCCTAACCTAACTAACCGTGGCACAACCAAACATTACCTAGCTTTATCTAACGTACCGCAGATACTATCGCTTGCCTCCGGAGAGTCGAGCAGAGCATAGTAGAGGAGAGTAGCGCACATAAATCCATAGAATCGAGTTGCATAGTGGAAGGTCAAAGTTGCTGAAACTAACATCACCTAGCCAAACGTAGCATAACTCAACGTAGCGTGACCAGACCATTATTACTGGAATCCCTAGAGCCAACCAGAATATGCTAGAGCACGATAGACCGCAGAAATCGTCCACGTAGCAGTGTATAGAGCAAAAGCCAAAGATTCCATATCCTAATATAGCTAAGCGTAACATAACCAAACTTAACCAAACACAATCTAATGTGCCTAGACCACTATTACTGAGCTCCGGTAGCAAACGAAACCATGTTATGGCACAGTACAGCGCAGAAATCCACCGAATAGCAATGTACAGCAAAGAGTTAAAGCTGTCCTAACCAACTTTAGCTTAACCCAACCAAACCGAACGTAACCTGGCAAAACAAAACGTGCCGCGGCCACCATTGCTGGCCTTCCCATAGCCATACGGAAAATATTAGGGCACCGTAGGGCGCAGAGATCCACCTAATGGCGGTCTACAGTACTATAGTCTATGCCTTCCTCCCTTAACCTAACCAACCTTAAGATAATCAAACGTAACCTAACTGAGCCTAACGTGACGCGACCAAAAATGCTGGCCTCCCTTTGCCAAGTAGAACACGCTAGTGGAGAGCAGCACGCAGAAATCCTTAGAATCGCAGTGCATATCTGAAAAGTCAGAGTTAACCAAGCTTAAGCCAAACCGACAGAACATAGCAAAACGTAACATATCTGAACTTATTGTGCCGCGACCACTATTGCTGGCATTCACAAAGTCGAGCCGAGTACAGCAGAGCACAGTAGAGCGCGGAAACCCACGGAATGTATACCACGGAATACCACGAAAGCCAAGTATATTCAGACATAACCAAAGCAAACATGATCTGATGAATGGTAGCCTAGCTCTAGATAACGTACCGGGACCATTATTACTGGACACCCCATAGGCGAGCACAGTATAGTAGAGCAATGTAGAGCATAGAAATCCACCGAGTAGCAGTCGATCGAACAAAAGGCTACTCTATCCTGTCCTAACCCATTCAAACGTAATGTAAATAAACGTAGCATAACCTAACGTGACGAGGCCACAGTCGCTGGCCTCCCCGTAGCCAGGAAAAATATACTAGACCACAGCAGAGCGCAGGAATCCAACGAATATCAGTGTATAGCACAAAAGACAAAGTCACCCTAACCAAAACTAGTCAAACCTAAGCTAACCAAACGTAACATTGCTAAAGCAAATGTGTCACGACCACTATTGATGGCCTCCCCAGAGACAAGCAGACGTTAGTAGAGCAATGCAGAGCGCATGTATCGACCGAACAGCAGTGTATAACAACAAGGTCAAAGCTATATTCTCAAACATGTCCGAACCTAGCCAAGACATACGCAATCTTACTCAAACTTGCTTGCCGAGGCCACCACTGCTGGCTTCCCCAGAGCCATGCAGAACATACTAAGGCACAGTAGAGCGTAGAAATTCAACTTATAGCAGTGTAAAGCACAAAAGTCAAAGTTATCCATATCTACCCAAGGCAAATATAAGCTAACCAAACGTAGCCTAACTCATACTAACGTGCAGAAACAATTCTTACTGGCCTCTCCAGAGCCGAGCAGAGTACAGTAGAGCAATGTAGGTCGCAGACATCCTATGAATAGCGGTGCATAGCACAAAAGTCTAAGCTATCCTCTCCTAACCTATCAAAACATAGCATAAGCAGACGTAACGTAACACACACTGACGTTCGACGGCCGCCATTGATGGCCTCACGAGAGCTAAGCAGGGTACAGCGGAGCAATGTAGATAGCTGGGATCATCCGAATAGCAGTGTACAGCACAAAAGTCAAAGTTATCCTAACGAAATGCAGCGTACCCCAACCAAAGCAAACGTAATCTAAATCAACCGAACGTTGGGCGACCACTATTGCTGGCCTCCCAAGAGTCGAGCAGAGCATAGTGAAGCAATGTAGGGCGCAGGAGTCCACCTAACAGCAACGTATAGCGCAAAAGTCTGAGCTATCCTATCCTAACCTAACCAAGCGTAATATAGCCAAAAGCAATATAACTCAGACTAACTTGCCGAGAGCAATAGCGCTGTCCTCCCCATGGCGAAGCGGAATACACTAGAGCAGAGTAGAGCGCAGAAATCCACTGAATGGCAGATTATAGCACAAAAGTCAAGTATATCCTAACCGAAACTAACAGAATGTAGCCTAACTGGGCGTAACGTGCCGAGACCACTATTTCTGGTCTTCCCGCGCCCAAGCTGAGCGTAGTAAAGCCCACTAGAATGCAGAAGTACATCGAATAGCGGTGTACAGCGCAGAAGTCGTAGCTACCGTATCCTACCCGAACCGAACGTGACATAACTGAACGTACCATAACTAAACCTAACGTACCTAGGCCATCATTGCTGGAAACCCTGGAGCTACGGAGAATATGCTAGAGCACAGTAGGGCGGACAGAGCCACCAAATAGCAGGGTATAGCTCAAAGGTCAAATATATTCCAGCCTGACCTGACCGAACCTAACCTTACCAAACTTGCACTAACTACACCTAGCGAGCCGAGACCACCATTTTTGGCTTCTCCAGAGCCTAGGAGAGCATACTAGAGCGCAGTAGAGCGCAGAAGTTCACCAGGTAGCAGTATAGAGCACAAATGTCAAAGCCATCATGACCAAACCTAACCCAAACTAGCCTAACCAACCGTAACCGAACACAACCAATCGTGTCGCGACCACTATTCCTGGCCACGACAGGGTCGAGCAGGGCATAGTAGAGCGATGTAGGGCGCAGAATTTCACCGAATAGCAGCGTATGGCACAAAAG
>NW_016989018.1:0-846 GCF_001483705.2 Eufriesea mexicana | reverse complement strand
TCGCGGCTCGTAAGGTTGAGTTATATTATGTTCAGTTTGGTTAAGTTAGGTTGGGTTAGGATGGGATAGCAATTATTCTTGTGCTACACATGGAAATTCTATGGACATCCTCATCCTATTGTGCGTTGTCACACTCTGCTTGTCTCGAAGCATGCCAGGAATAGTGGCCGCGTCATGTTAGGTTGAGCTATTCTACGCTTGATTCGGTAACTTTTGGTTAGGTTATGATGGGATATCTCCGTCTTTTGTCTTTACGCTGCCGTGCGGTGCATTTCTGCGCTCCACTTCGCTCAAATATGCTATTGCCGTGCGGTGCATTTCTGCGCTCCACTTCGCTCAAATATGCACTTCCTGGCTCTGTGGAGGATAGAAATACTAACCTCGGCACCATATGCTGAGTTATTCAACGTTCGTTACCTCGGCACCATATGCTGAGTTATTCAACGTTCGGTTGGGTTAGGTTTGGACGTGTTCGGTTAGGGTATCCTCACTTTTGTGCTATTCAATGCAATGCGGTTGGTTACTGCGCTATACTGTGCCCTAGAACATTCTACTTGGTTCTGGGGAGGCTAGTAATACTAATCTCTGCATGTTTGGTTGAGATAAGCTACTTTCGGTTATGTTATGGATGGTACTGTTGGGATAGGGTAACTTCGACGATTGCGGTATGCACTCCGATTCTATGGATCTCTGCGCTCTGCCCTCCTCGAATATGATCTACTTGGTCCTGTGGAGTGCAGCAATAGTGGCCCCGGCACGTAAGGATGAGTTAGGTTACGTTTGGTCTGGTTAGGATACGATAGCTTTGACTTTTGCGCTATACACTGCTATACGGTTGATTTCTGC
>NW_016989017.1:0-913 GCF_001483705.2 Eufriesea mexicana | reverse complement strand
CCAAACTAACATAACCAAACCAAACGTAGCATAATGAAACATACCTGCCGGGACCACTATTGCCGGAAACCCCTGAGGCAAGTAGAATACACTTGGGCAGAGTAGAAAGCAGAGAACGACCAAATAGCTGCTCACAGCACAAATGTCAAATATATCACAACCTAACGCGTCGAAACCTAACCTAACCAAATGTAGACTAGCAAAACTTGCCGTGCCGAGACCACCATTTTTGGAATCCTCGGTTACAAGCAAAACGCATTAGGGCACAGTAGAGTGCAGAAATCCGCCGAAGTGCAGTGCATAGCGCAAAGGTCAAAGCTAGCCCCTCCTAATCTAATTAGCCAAATGTAACCTAACTCAACCTAACATGACGAGACCGCTATTGCTGCCCGTCCCAGAGCCAAGCAGGACAAACTAGAGCACAGTAGAGCGCAGAAATCCACCATATAGCAGTGTAGAGAACAAAAGTTAAAGCTATACTGACCAAACTTAGCTTAACCCAACCTAACGGAACGTAACCTGTCTGAACATAGCTTGCCGAGGCCACCATTGCTGGCCTTCCCAGAGCCAAGCTGAAGGCATTAGAGCACTGTGGGGCGCAGAAATGCACCTAATAGCAGAACATAGTATTCAGGTCAAAGATACCACTATTAACCTAACCAACCTGAACACATACAAACGTAACCCAACTCGGCCTAACGTGCAGCGACTACTATGGCTCGCCTCACCAGAAGCGTGCAAAATACGTTAGTGGAGAGTGGAACGCAGAAAACTATAGAATCGCAGTGTTCATCAGCAAATTCAAAAGGAGCCAAACCTAACCCAAACGAGCAGGCCATAGCCAAACGTGGCCCATCTAAACCTAATGTGCCGAGACTGCTATTGCTGCCATCCCAAGCGCCAGGCAGAATAT
>NW_016989016.1:0-393 GCF_001483705.2 Eufriesea mexicana | reverse complement strand
GTACTTGCCATTGGATTGAAGGCGTTAAGCGATCTATTCGCCAAGCTGTGGCAGCTGATAGACATTGAACAGACTTATTCTCTGGCTAGTAGATGGCTGTATTTCCCATTGGATTGAAGGCTTTAGGCGATCTATACTCCATGCTATATCATGTAACACATAATGAATAGACCTATCCTCCGGCAAGTAGATGGCTGTACTTGCCGTTGCGTTGCAGGCGTTAGGCGATCTACTCACCAAGCTATAACAAGTTATAGATTTCGAATAGACCAATTCTCTGGCAGAGCAGATGGCTGTACTTGCCAATGGATTGAAGGCGTTAGGCGATCAAATCGTCAAGCTGTGACAGCTTATAGATTTTGAATAGTCTCATTCTCTGGCAAGTAGATGGCT
>NW_016989015.1:0-1512 GCF_001483705.2 Eufriesea mexicana | reverse complement strand
CATCCATTTATCCATCGATCCATACATCCATACATCCATCCATCCGTATATCCGTCCAACCATGCATCCATCGATTCATTCATCCAAACATCCATAAATCCATCCACCAATCCATCCGTCCATCGATAGATACATACATCAATACATACATCCACACAAACAATCATACATTCATTCATACATAAATCCATACATACACCCATACAGCCATACAGCCATACATCCGTACATATATACATCCATTCATCCATACGTCCATCCATCCATACATGTATACATCCTCATCCATACATTCGTACATGCAACCTTCCGTACATCCATCCATCCATACCTCCACCCGTCCATACATCCATCGATCCATACATCCACTCAACAATCCGTCCATCCATCCATCCGTATATCCATACATACATCAAGACATACATCCATACAAACACAAATACATTCATCCATACATACATTCAAACACACATCCTTCCATACATACATACATACATCCATAGATATATCCATACATGCATCCGCACATACATCCATACATCCTTACATTCATCCAACATTTCATCCATCCATACATACACCCGTACACACATCCATACATACACCCATCCATACATCCACACATACATCCATGCACACATCCATAAATACATCCATAGATATATCCATACAGACATCCGCACATACATCCATACATCCATCCATTCATGCATTCATACATACGCCCTTCCATCTATCTGTACATCCGTTCCTCCACACATCATTTCACCCGCTCTTCATTTCATCCACCCATCCATTCATTCGCCCGCACATCCATACAGACATAGATCTATCTATCCATACATCCATCCATTCATACATCAACCCATCCATACATCCACCGATCCATACATCCATACATACATACGTCCATCCACCATTCCATCCATCCAACTATACATCCATACACACATCAAAACATACATCCATACATACAATCATACATTCACTCATCCATACATCCATACATTAATCCTTAGACACATCCACACATGCATCCATACATACGTCCATAAAAACGACCATATTTACTTCCATGCATACATCCGTTCATACATCCATACATATATCCACACAAACATCCATACATTCATCCATAAAACCCTACACTCATACATCCATACATCTGTACATCAATATATCGATCCATCCATATATCCGGCCATCCACCCAGACATCCACCCGTACATCCATCCATCCTTACACCCATACATCCATACATCCATACATCCACACAAATATACATCCATACATCCATCCATCCGTACATCCAAACATACATCTATACATGCATACATACGTTCACCCGTACATACATCCATGCATACATACATCCATACATGCACACACCCATATATCAATAGGTCCATCAATCCGTTCATCCATCGATCGATCCATCCATCCATCCATACAACCATACATACATACATCCATACATATATACATCCATACAAACATACATCCGTACACCCG
>NW_016989014.1:0-335 GCF_001483705.2 Eufriesea mexicana | reverse complement strand
CGGGTCAGGTCAGGACAGGCCAGGCGAGGCCATGTCTGGCCAGTCCAGGTCAGGCTAGGTCATTTCATGTCAGGTCAGTTCTGTCCAGGTCAGGCCAGGTAAGGTCACGACAGGTCAGGCCAGATCAGGCAAGGGCATGTCAGGCAATTCCAGGTTAGGTCAGGTGAATTCAGGTCTGGTGAAGTCATGTCGTCTCAGGGCAGGACAGGTCAGGTCAGGACAGGTATTGTCACCTCAGGTCAGTTCAGGTCATGTCATGTCAGTTCAGTTCTGGTCAGGTCAGGTCAGGACAGGCCAGATCTGGTCGGCTTATGTTAGGTTGGATCAGATCAGGC
>NW_016989013.1:0-292 GCF_001483705.2 Eufriesea mexicana | reverse complement strand
GTACATCTACCAACAGAGCACTATTGCCGTTCGATTAAACTGATCTCTTAAGCTGTAAACTCTACTGAAATTGCAGAACGATAAATGAAGGTCCATTGTCCCATGGGAAATTAACAACTGACAAACAGTACTGACTAGGGCCATCAGCACAGTGCTGTGGCTGTTGGACAACCATGTCCGCTCATGATGACAGTTCCGATGCATTTCCAGAAAGATCAAAGTATATTACGGTTATGGCTTGAGATACTTCCAATTTTTAGTACGGTACTCATTACATCCACCAATACAGCAG
>NW_016989012.1:0-490 GCF_001483705.2 Eufriesea mexicana | reverse complement strand
ATATTAGAGGAGAGTAGAACCCAAAAATCCATTGAATCGCGGAGTATAGCGGAAAAATCGAAGATGCGGTGTCCTAAACTATCCATGCTTGACATAACCAAACGTAACCTAACTAAGTCTAACGTGTCGTGACAGCTATTGCTGGCCTCCCCAGAATCATCTAGAGTGTAGTAGAGCACAGCAGAGCGCAGTAATCTACCGGGTAGCAGCGTATACCACGAAGGTCAAAGCTATGCAGACCTAAGCCATACCAGCGTAGCCGAAAGAAATGTAGCGTAGCTCAACCTAACGTGCCCAGAACCCAATTTGTGGCCTCCCCAGAGCCCGGCAGATCATACTAGATCACGGTAGAGAGCAGAAATCCACCGAACAGCAGTGCACAGCTCAATAGTGAAACCTATCCCCTCCTACGTATCCAAACGAAACGCAAGCAAACGTAGCCTATCTCAACCTAACGTGGCGAAACCACTACTGCTGTCCTACCCAGGGT
>NW_016989011.1:0-667 GCF_001483705.2 Eufriesea mexicana | reverse complement strand
GTCAGGTCAGGTCAGGTCAGTCAGGTCGGGTCAGGTGAGGTAAGGTCGGTTAAAGCAAGGACACGTCATGTCAGGTCAGGCAATGTCAGGTCAGGTAAGGTCAGGTGAGGCAAGGTCAGTTCAGGCCAGTTCAGGTCAGGCCAGGTCAGGAATGGTCAGATCAGACCAGGCGAGGCCAGGACGTGTCAGATCAGGTCAGGTGAGGTCGGATAAGGTCAGAACAGGCCGGATCAGGTCAGGCAAGGTCAGTTCACGTCAGTTCAGGTCAGGCCAGGTCTGGTCAAGTCAGGTCAGGTCAGGTCAGGTCAGGTCAGGCCAGGTCGGGCCATGTCTGGCACGGCCAAGTCAGGCCAGGCAAGGTCGGGACAGGTGAGATCATGTCAGTTCGGGCCAGGTCAGGCCAGGTCAGGTGAGATTAGTGTCCGGTCAGGTCAGGTCATGTCAGGTCAGGTCAGGTCAGGTAAGGTCAGTTTAGGTCAGGTCATGTCAGGTCAGGTCATGTCAGGTAAGGTCAGTTTAGGTCAGGTCATGACAGGTCAGGTCAGGTCAGGCCAGGAGAGGCCAGATCATATACGGTTAGGTCGGGTCATGTCAGGTCGCTTCTGGTCAGTTCAGGCCAGTTCACTTCAGATCATGTCATGTCATGTCAGGTCAGATCAGGTCAGGC
>NW_016989010.1:0-213 GCF_001483705.2 Eufriesea mexicana | reverse complement strand
TATGGATGGTCGGATGTTCGGATGAATGGATGTACGGAGGTATGGATGTGTGTATGGATGGATTTATGGATGTATGATTGGATGGATGTATATATGTATGGATGTAAGGATTGACGGATGTATGGATGGATGGAGGTGTGGATGGACGAATCTTCGTATGTATGAATGTATGGATGTATATATGTAGGGATGTATGGATTAATGGGTGTATGG
>NW_016989009.1:0-573 GCF_001483705.2 Eufriesea mexicana | reverse complement strand
ATATGTTGCGTTCAGTTAGGTTTTGGTTCGGCTAAGTTTGGACAGGATAGCTTTTGCTTTTGTTCTATGCACAGTTATTCGGTGGATTTCTGCGCTCTAGTGTGCTCGAGTATGCCCTGCTTGGTTCTGGGGTCAACAGCAATAGAGGTCTCGTCACGATAGTTTGGGTTACGTTACGTTGGCTAGGTAAGGTAAGGTTAAGTTTGGTTAGGGTCGCATACTCTTTTGTGATGTACGCTGCCGTTCGTCCGATATCTATATCTGCGATCTGCATTGCTCTATTAGCTTCGGCTGTTCTCTGGGGATGACAGCAATAGTGGTCGTGGCACATTTGCTTGAGGTAAGTAACGTTTGGTTAGTTTAGGTTGGGCAAATTTTGGTCACAATAGATTTCAGTTTTGTGCTATATACAGATATTAGGTGGATTTCTGCGTTCTGGTGTGCTCGAATATGCCCCGCTTTGGCCATTCGAGTCCAGCAACAGTGGTCGCCGCACGTAAGGTTCAGTTGGGTTACGTTTGATTTGGTTAGGCTTGGTTAGATTTGGTTAATATTGCTTCGACTTTTGTGCTA
>NW_016989008.1:0-1014 GCF_001483705.2 Eufriesea mexicana | reverse complement strand
AGAGTGGATGATACCCTAACCCAGCCTCTCCGAACCAAACCCAATCGAACGTAGCCTAACTGAGCACGAGGTGCCGAGGCTAGTATTGCTGTCCTCCTCAGAGCCAAGCAGAGTGTATAAGAGCAACGAGGAGCTCAGACATTCACAGAATGTCAGTGTATGGCACAAAGGTCAAAGCTACCTTACCGTAACCTAACCAAACGTAACATAACCATACGTAAACTATCTCAACCTAACGTGCCGGGACAACTATTACTGGCCTCCACAGAGTCGAGCAGTGTGCAATAGAGCAATGTAGAGCGTAGATATCATCCGAATAGCGGCGTATAGCACAAAAGTCGATGCTACACTCTCCTAACTTGACCAATCGTAACATGACTAAGTGTAGACTAACACACACTATAGTTCCTGGCCACCTTTTCTGGCCTCCTCAGAGCCGGGCAGAGTATTGCAGAGCACAGCAGAGCGGGAAAGCCACCAAATATCTATGTATAACACAAAAGTCAAGGACACCATGCACTATCCAGGCCTAATATGTTCAACTTAGATAAACTGAAGCTGGCGCCCCGCCAACGCTATTGCTGGCTTCCCCAGGGTCGATCAGAATATGATAGAGCATAGTGGAGCTCTAAAGTCCATAGAGGATCAGTGGTGAGCACATACGTCAATGCCATCCAAAACTAACCAGAGCTAACGTAGCCTAACCAAACGTATCCTATATCAAGCTGACTTACCTATCCCACTACTGCTGGCATCCCCGTCGCCTAGCTGGGCATATTAGAGGAGAGTAGGGCGCTGAGGACCATGGGATGGAAGTGTACAGCACGAAAGTCAAAGGTATCCCAACCTCACTCAAACGAACCTAACCAAACCAAACGTAACCTAACACAAACTAGTGCGCCACAGCCACTATTTCTAGAAATCCCAGAATGAAGCAGAGTGCATTAGGTTACAGTAGAGCGCAGAAATGCACCGAGTAGCAGTGCGCAGCACAACAGACGAATCTACCCCAAC
>NW_016989007.1:0-1062 GCF_001483705.2 Eufriesea mexicana | reverse complement strand
ACTGGCTTCCCTAGGGCCAAGCACATCATACTAGAGCACAGCAGATAGCAGAATTCCACCGCAATACCGCGTATGGAACTGAACTCAAAGATATTCCAACCTACCCCAAGCAAACCTAAAGTAACCAAGCGAAACCTAACATACGAAACCTAACTTAACCTAACATGACGAGAACAGTATTGCTGGCCGCCCCACAGCTAAGCAGAATATACCACAGCGCAGTATAGTAGAGAAATACAACGCACTGCAGTGTGTCACAAATGTCAAAGATATCCAAACCTAACACGACGCAACCTAACCTAACCAGACGTAGTATACCACAATCTAACGTGTCGCGAACGCTATTGATGGCGACGGCGGAGACAAGGAAGTCATATTAGGGCACTCTAGATAGCAGAAATCCACCGAATTGCAGTGTATAGCGCAAAAGTCAAGGTAGCTAATTCTAACCTAGCCAAACGAAATACTACCAAACGTATCGTAGCTCAACCTAACACGACGAGACCACCATTGCTGGCCAACACAGAGGCAAGCAGAGTGCACTACATCGCCGTGGCGTGCAGAAGTCAAACGCATTGCAGTGAACAGCACAAAAGCCGAAGGAATCCTATTCTAACCTGACCTTGCCTAACCGATCCACACGTAGCGTAACTAAACGTAGCGTGCAGCGGCCACACCTGCTGTACTCCACGCGGCCAAGCAGAATATACTAGAGTACAGTAGATCACAAGCATCCACCAGATGATAGTGTACAGCACAAAGGTCAAAGCTATCCTAACCAAACATAACCTAACCTAACCAAACCAAACGTAAAATAACTCAAACCAAAGTGACACGAACACTACAGCTCGCCACCCCATAGTCGAGCAGAGGATAGTATGGCAATGTAGAGATAGGGAATCCACCGAATATTAGCACATAGCGCAAATGTCAGTGATAACCAAATCATTCCTCTTTTCCACGTAGGGGAAATCGTCCAAAGATACCTGGCCCCCTTAGGGGAGGGGGCGGGGTTATGTTGGACTTTTACACACTAAAATCCCCAAGATGTCCAGCCCTTCT
>NW_016989006.1:0-622 GCF_001483705.2 Eufriesea mexicana | reverse complement strand
TATGGATGTATGGATGGATGGATGTGTCGAATGATAGACGTACGAATGGAAGGATTTATGGATCTACGGATGTATGGATGTATGGACGGATGTATGGATGTATGGATGTATGTGCGTATGGATGTACGAATGTGTGGATGTACTAATGTATGGATGTACGGATGTATGGATGTATGGATTTATATCTGTATTGATGTATGTATGGATGGATGGATGTAAGGATGGATGTTCGCGTGGATGGCAGGATATGTGGATGGATGGGTGTATTGATGTACAGGTGTATGGATGCATGAATCAAATTTGTATGGATGTATGTACGTATGGATGTATTATGGATGAGTGCATGGATGGACGGATTTATGGGTGTATGGATGTGTGGATGTATAGACGTATGTATGGATGAATGTATTGGTGTAGGTATGGATGTATGTATTGATGTCTGTATGTATGCATGTATGGATGGATGTGTGGGTGTATGGATGTATGGATGGATGGATGTATGGGTGGATAGACGTATGGATCGATGGATGTATGGATGGGTGGTTGTACAGCTGGATGTATGTATGGAAGAATTGGTGTATAGATGGATGTATGTATGGGCTGATGGCCGTTGTGGATGGAT
>NW_016989005.1:0-581 GCF_001483705.2 Eufriesea mexicana | reverse complement strand
GTTACACTCGGTTAGGTTATGTTAGTATGTGTTAGGCTTAGATAGCTTTGACTTTTGTTCTATACACTGCTATTCGGTGGACTTCTACTCTGTGCTGTGCTTTGATATGTTCAGCTTGTTTCAGCTTGGCTCTGCGATGGCGGGCGATGTTGGTATCAACACGTTACGCAGTGTTAGGCTATGTTTGGTTAGGTCAGATTAGGTCAGATTAGGTTAGGGTACCCTTGACTTTTGTCCCATACACTGCTTTTCGGTGGATATCTGTACTCTACTGTGATCTAGTATTGTCAGCTTGGCTATGGGAGGACGAGCAACAGTGGTATCGGCGTGATATTTTTAGTTATGCTGCGTTTGGTTATCTTAAGCTTGGTCGGGTAAAATTAGAATATCTTTGTCTTTTGCGCGCTACACTGCAATGCAGTGGGTTACTGCGCACTACTGTGCTCTAGTATATTCTGCTTGGCTATGGGGATGCCAAGAATAGTGGTCTCGGCACGTTAGGTTGGATTACGCTACTTTCGGCTAGATTACGTTCATTTGGGCAAGGCTTGGATAGCTATGACTTTCGTGTTGTAAACTGT
>NW_016989004.1:280-498 GCF_001483705.2 Eufriesea mexicana | reverse complement strand
CCAATCCATCCATCCATACACGCATCCATACACACATCAATACACAGATCATACATACACCCACACATTCATCCACACATACATCCATAGATACATTCTTACATACATCCATAGATACATGCATACATACATCCTTACAAACATCCATACATGCATCGTTCTTCTGTCCAGCCACCCATCCATTCATCCACCCAGACACCCATACATCCATGCACCCG
>NW_016989004.1:0-200 GCF_001483705.2 Eufriesea mexicana | reverse complement strand
ACATAGAACCATACATCCATACACACATACATCCATACACACATACATCCATACATTCGTACATCCATCCATCCATACATCCAAACATCCTTAAAACCCTACATCCACACACCCATACATCCATAAATCCATCCAACCATACAGACATCCATCCATACATACATACATACAAACATCCATTCATCCATCCATACATACAG
>NW_016989003.1:0-345 GCF_001483705.2 Eufriesea mexicana | reverse complement strand
ACGTTGCTCTGCTATACTCTGTCCGACTTTCGGGATGCCAGAAATAGTGGTCGTAGCACGTAACGTTTTGTTACGTTACGTTTGGCGAGGTTTGGTTAGGATAAGGTTGGTACGGGTATCTTTGTCTTTGAAGCTATGCACAAATATTCGGTGGCATCCTGCCTTGTACTGAGCCCTACTCTAATCTGCCTTGCTCTGGGTAGGACAGAAATTGTGGCCGCGGCAATATAGGTTGTGTTAGGTTTCGTTTGTCTATGCTATACTATCATAGGCTGTTTCTGTATTGCTTTGACCTTTCTGCTATACACTCCCGTCCTATTCACTTCTGCGCTCCATTCTCCTCCG
>NW_016989002.1:0-583 GCF_001483705.2 Eufriesea mexicana | reverse complement strand
GTTATGCTACGCTTCATTACGTTACGTTAGGTTACGTTTGGTCAGAGTTGCTTCGACTTTCGTGCTATTCACTCTTATTCGTTGTATTTCTGTTATTTGCTGTGTTCTACAATATTCTGCTTGGCTATGCGGAGGCCAGGAGCAGTGGTCGCTGCACGTTATGTTAGGATATGCTGCATTTGGTTAGGTTGGGTTAGGTCAGTTTATGCTGGTATATCTGCAGCTTTTGTGCTTTTCGCTGCAATGCAGTCGCTTCCTGCGCTCTGCTGTGCTCCAGCACATTCTGCTTGGCACTGTGGAGGTCTGCACTAGTGATTTCTTTCTAATGTACTCTAATATGCTCAGATTGGCTCCGGGGAGCCTGCAATGTTGGTCCCTTCACGTTATGTTGAGTCACACTACGTTTGGATAGATGAGGTTAGGCATTTTTTGGTCAGGATATGTTCGACTCTTGTGCTATGCACTGCAATCAGATGGATTTCAGCCCTCTGCTGTGCTCTAGTATTCTCTGCTTGGCTCAGTGGTGGCCATCAATAGTGGTCTCGGCACGTTAGGTGCAGCTATGGTACGTTGGGGTATGTTA
>NW_016989001.1:0-473 GCF_001483705.2 Eufriesea mexicana | reverse complement strand
CGTAGTGTTGAGTTATACTACGATAGTATTGGTTAGGTTAGGACAGGTTAGGATAGGGTATCTTCCGCCTTTGAGCTATGCGCTGCAATGAGGTGGACTTCTGCGCTCTGCTGTGCTCTAGTATATCTTGCTTGGCTCCGGTGAGGCCAGCAATTGTGGTCTCGGCACGTTAGGCTTAGATATGCTACGTTCGGTTATGTTACGTTTGGTGGGGTTAGGATAGGATAGTTCAGGCCTTTGTGATATACACTGCTATTCGTCGGATTTCTGAGCTCTAATGTCCTCTAATATGCTCTGCTAGGCTTTGGGGTGGGCAGTAATAGTTGTCTCCGTACGTCATATTTAATTATGTTACGTACCGTATGTTTAGGTTGAGAAGCTTCGGTTAGGACTTCTTCGGCTTCCGTGCAATTCACTGAATTGCGGTGGATATGTGCACTCTACTGCGTTACAGAATATTCTGCTTGTCTCTC
>NW_016989000.1:0-484 GCF_001483705.2 Eufriesea mexicana | reverse complement strand
GAGTATACCACGAAAGTCAAATCTACGCAAACCTGACCCCAACGAGCATACCGAAGCCAAACGTAGCCTGTCCCAACATATACTGCCTAGGCCACCATTACTGGCCTCCCCTGAGCCAAGCAGGGTATAGCAGGCCCATGTAGGACGCTGAAATCGACCGAGTAGCAGTGCATAGCACAAAAGTCAAACCTATCCCAACCATAAATAATCAGACATATACAAACCAAACGTATCACAAATAAGCTTAACGTGAAGCGACCACTCTTGCTGGCCTCCCAAGAGCTGAGCGGAGCATAGTAGAGCAACGAAGAGCGCAGAAATCCACCGAATAGCAATATATAGCGCAATAGTCAAAGCCACACTAACCAAACTTAACCAAACTTAACGAAACCTAACAAAACCGAAAGTAACCTAACTCATGCAGACGTGCAAATACCACCATTGCTTGCCCCCACAGAGACTCACAGATGTTAGTACAGCAATG
>NW_016988999.1:0-1462 GCF_001483705.2 Eufriesea mexicana | reverse complement strand
TTTTGCAAGAAAGTTAGATCGCCACGATATTAGTCGAAAATGTCAATAAAATTGAATTTTCCAGACATATTGTATAGCATTACCATGGCTATAGCGCGCCAATAGGCTCTTTCCTCCTTATTCATGGAAGAAAGTGAGCTCACCACGATATTAGAAGAAAATTTTAATAAAATTGTATTTTCCGGACAGATTCTGTTGCTTTGCAATGGCTATAGCTATAGCGCGCCAATAGGTTCTTTCCTCCTTATTCGTGCATGAAAGGAAGCTCACCACGATATTAGTCGAAAATGTCCATAAAATATTAGTTTTCGGGCAGATTCTATATCATTCCAATTGCTATAACACGCCATTAGAATCTTAAATCCTTAACTATGAAAAAAGATAGCTCAAGACGATATTAGAAGAAAATGCGAATAAAATCAATTTTCCAGGCAGATTCAATGGCATTGGAATGGTTATAGCACGGCAATAGAATCTTTCCGCCTTATTTATACAAGAAAGTAGCATAGTACGATATTAGACGAAGACGTCAATGCAATTTAATTTTCCAGCCAGATACTATAGCATTCCAATGGCTATAGCGCGCCAATAGATTATTTCCTCCTTATTTATGCAAGAAAGTTAAATCCGCACGATATTAGGTGAAAATGTCAATTTAATTATATTATCCAGCCAGATCCTATATCATTGCAGTGGCTATAGCTCGCCCATGGAGTTTTTCCTCCTTATTTATGCAAGAAAGTAAGCTCACCGCAACATTTGTCGAAAATGTGAATAAAATTGTACCTTCCAGCCAGATTCTATAGCACGGCAGTGGCTATATCGCGCCAATAGGATCTTTCCTCCTTATTCATGCAAGAAATGAAGCTCACCACGATATTAGAAGGAAATGTTAATAAAATTGGATTTTCCAGTTAGATTCTATTGCATTGCAGTGGCTATAGCACACCAGAAGAATCTTTCCTAGTTAAATTTATGCAAGAAAGTTAGCTCACCGCGATATTAGTCGAAAATGTGAATATAATATTATTTTTCGGCAGATTCTATATCATTACAATGGCTATAGCACGCCATTACAATCTTAAATCCTTAATTATGCAAGTAAGGTAGCCCACCAGGGTATTATACGAAATATCAATAAAATTGAACCTTCCAGCCAGTTTCTACGGCATTGCAATGGCTACAGCACGCCACTAGAATCTTTCCTCCTTATTTAAGCAAGAAAGTCAGCTCGCCACGATATTAGTCGAAAATGTCAATAAAATTGTATTTTCCAGCCAGATTCTACGGCCTTGCAATGGCTATAGTACGCCAAAAGAATATTTCCTCCTTAGTTATGCAAGAAAGTTAGCACACCTCGATATTAGTCGAAAATGTCAATAAGATACTATTTTCCGGTCAGATTCTATATCATTCCAATGGCTATAGCACGCCATTAGAATCTTGAATCCTTAATTATGCA
>NW_016988998.1:0-598 GCF_001483705.2 Eufriesea mexicana | reverse complement strand
TGGAAGAAAGATTCTATTGGCGAGCTATAGCCACTGCAATGCTATAGAATTTGTATGGAAAATACAATTTTATTGACATTCTCGACTAATATAGTGGTGTGTTATCTTTCTTGCATAAATAAGGAGCAAAGATTCTATCGGAGTGCTATTGCCATTGCAATGCTATAGAATCTGGATGGAAAATTCAATTTCATTGACATTTTCGACTAATTGTGGTGAGCTAACTTTCTTGCATAAACATGGAGGAAAGATTATATTGGCAAGCTATAACCATTGCAATGCTATAGAATCTGGCTGGAAAGTTCAATTTTATTGACATTTTCGACTAATATCGTGGTGAGCTAATTTTCTTGCATAAACAAGGAGGAAAGATTCTATTGGCGTGCTATTACCATTGCAGTGCTATAGAATCTGGCCAGAAAATTCAATTTTATTCACATTTTCGACTAATATCGTGGTGAGCTAGCTTCCTGGCATAAGTATGGTGGTTGGATCCTTTTGGCGTGCTATAGCCATTGCAATTCTGTAGAATCTAGCCGGAAAATTCAATTTTATTGACATTTCCGACTAATAACGTGGTGAGTTAACTTTCTTGCAT
>NW_016988997.1:0-570 GCF_001483705.2 Eufriesea mexicana | reverse complement strand
AATCCACCGAAAAGCAGTGTATAGCACAGAGGTCAAAGCTATCCTGTGATTACTTAACGAACCATGCAATTACTAAACGTAGCCTAACAAAGTCTGTCGTGCAGCGACCACTATTGCTGACACTCCAGATTCGAGCAGAGCATTGCAAAGCTAGAGCGCTGAAGGCCACCAAATAGCAATCTATAGTACAAAAGTCAAAGATATCCTATCCTAACCAGACCAAACCTAACATAACCAAACGTAGAATAACAAAACCTAGCGAGACGAAAACTCTCTTGCTTGACTCCACGTACCAAGCAGAAGACAGTAGGGCACAGTGGAGCGCAGAAATGCACTAAATAAACGTGTAAAGCACAAAAGTCAAAACCATCCTAACCGTACATACCGTATCCTAGCCAAATCGAACGATACCTAACTTAACCTCTCGTGCGAGTGCGGACATTGCTGGCCTCTCCAAAGTTGGGTAGGGTATTGTGGTGCAGCGAAGAGTACTGAAGTCCACCGAAAAGCAGAGTACGGCACAAAAGTCGTAGTTATCCTGTCCTGACCTGACCAAACGTAACTTGACAC
>NW_016988996.1:0-599 GCF_001483705.2 Eufriesea mexicana | reverse complement strand
TGGTGCTCTTATGGTAGGGGTACTAAGTACCTTGTTTTCAATTGTATATGTGACTAGCCGTAAGCTAAAAATTCGCTGATTATTCTAGAATTGCTTATGAATATGCGTCACCAGTGAAAAAAGTAAACCATCTGCTACGGTACAGAGATAAAGGCAGTACTCGGTACTGTGTTGTCAATTGTTAACGTCTCAAGGGATAGTGTATCTCCCATGGAACTGCTATAGAGACTAAATCGTCATGAAACATATTTATGCAGCTTCAAATGCGCTCTGTTGGTGGATGTACTAAGTTCTGTATTCTCAGTTGTAAATAACTCTAGCCATAACCGAACTACACAAGGATTATTCTATAATGGCTGTAGAGTTTAAATCCCAAATGCACAAGTTAATACTTCGGCTAGAGTACCGTGATGATGACTGTACTCTGTACTGTATTGTCAATTGCAAATATGACGACGGATAATGACAGTACATTTTTCACTCGAGTACGGCTAGAATATAAGTCATCAGTGAAACGATTAATCCAAAGGCAACAGTGCACTCTTGGTATATGATCTAAGTACCGTATTGTCATTTGTGAATATCTGTAGCCGTAACCA
>NW_016988995.1:0-279 GCF_001483705.2 Eufriesea mexicana | reverse complement strand
CTAACATGACGAGAACACTATTGCTGAATATACTAGAGCACATTAGAGCGCAGAAATCCACGGCACTGCAATGTATGACACAAGAGTCAAACATACCCTGACCCAAGATTTCCAAACCTAACCTACCCAAACGTAGAGTAACAAAACATAATGAGACGAGACCAATATTTCTGGCATTCCCATAGCCTAGCAGAACATATTAGTGCACACTAGAAGGCAGAAATACACCGGACAGCAGTGTATAGCACAAAAGTCAAGGATATCGCTTCCTAACAAAGC
>NW_016988994.1:399-607 GCF_001483705.2 Eufriesea mexicana | reverse complement strand
AAGCGCAGTGGTCCAACGAATGGCAGTGTAAGGCACAAAAGTCGAAGCGATCCTCTCCTAACCACACCAATGGTAACACAACCAAACGTAACCTAACTCAACCTAACCTGCAGCGGTCCCTGCTGCTGGCCTCCCCAGTGCCGTACAGAGTATAATAGAGCTCAGTCGAGCGCAAAAATACAGCGAATAGCGGAGTAAGCCAAGATAG
>NW_016988994.1:0-257 GCF_001483705.2 Eufriesea mexicana | reverse complement strand
AACATAAGCAAACGTAGCCAAAATCAAGCTAACGTGCCCGGATCACGGTTACTTACCTCCCCAGAACCGTGCACAGTATAAAAGGGCAATGTAGAGCGCAGAAATCCACCGAATAGTAGTGTGCAACGCGAAAGTCACAGAAATCCTTGCAGAACCTCCACAACCTAACCTAACGAAACGTAAACTTACTCAAACTAACGCACCGAGACCATTATTACTGGCCACCCTGAGTCAAGTAGAGCATATTAGAGCACATT
>NW_016988993.1:0-205 GCF_001483705.2 Eufriesea mexicana | reverse complement strand
TTATCCAAGAAAGTAAGCTCACCACGATATTGTACGAAAATGTAAATAAAATTGAATTTTCAGGCCAGATTCCATAGCATTGCAATAGCTAAAGCGCGCCAATAAAATCTTTCCTCCTTATTAATGCAAGAAAGTTAGCACACCCGATATTAGTCGAAAATGTCAATGAAGTAGAATTCTCGACCCAGATTCTATAGCATTGCAA
>NW_016988992.1:0-503 GCF_001483705.2 Eufriesea mexicana | reverse complement strand
ACAAACGTAACATAGCTCAACCTAACGTGCCGCGACCGCCGTTCCTGGCTTCTCCGGAGATAAGCAGATAGTGATAACGCAACATAGGGCGCAGGAGTCCATAGGATTGCAGCGCGTAGCACAAAAGTCATAGGTATTCCAGCGTATGCCAGCATAACCTACCACAAGCAAACGTAATCTTACAAAACCTAACGTGCCGAGACCTCTATAGTCGGCATCGCCAGAGCCTAGCAGAGCATATTAAAGCGTAGCAGAGGGCAAAAATCAACCGAACAGCAGTGCATAGCACGAAGGTCAAAGCAAACCTCTCCTGACCTGATCAAACGTAACATATCCAAGCGTAACGTAACAAAACCTGGTGCGCCACGGCCGCTATTGATGGCCTCAAGAGAACCAAGCAGAGTATAGCACAGCAATGTAGGACGCTGAAATTGAACGAATAGCAGTGCACAGTTAAAAGTCAAATCTATCCCGTCCTAACAATGCCAAGTCTCACCTAACCA
>NW_016988991.1:715-948 GCF_001483705.2 Eufriesea mexicana | reverse complement strand
CAGCACGTCAATAGAATCTTTCATCCTTATTTATGCACGAAAGTTTTCTCACCACGATATTAGTAGAAAATGTCAATGAAATTGAATATTCCGGCCAGATTCTAAACTACGGCTATGGCAATAGCGCGCCAATAGAATCTATCATCCTCATTTAGGCAAGGAAGTTTGTTCACCACTATATTAGTCGAAAATGTCAGTAAAATTGAGTTTTCCAGCCAGATTCTATAGCATTT
>NW_016988991.1:0-606 GCF_001483705.2 Eufriesea mexicana | reverse complement strand
CAGTCTTACTCTATGGCATTGCAATGGCTATAGCACGCCAATAGAATCCGTCCTCCTTATTCATGCAAGAAACATACCTCGCAACGACATTAATCGAAAATGTCAATAAAATTGAATTTTGCAGGCAGGTTCTAGATCATTGCTATGGCTGTAGCACGCCAATTGGACCTTTCCACTTTATGTATGCACGAAAGTTAGCTCACAACGATATTAGTAGTATATGATATTTAGTTCTATTTTCCAGCAAGATTCTATAACATTGCAACGGCTATGGTACGCCAATGGGATCCTACCTCCTTACGTATGCATGGCAGTTAGCTCACCACGATATTAATCGAAAATGTCAATAAAATTGATTTTTCCATCCAGATCCTGTAGCAATGCAATGGTTACAGCACGTCAATAGAATCTTTCACCCTTATTTATGCACGAAAGTTATCTCACCACGTTATTAGCAGAAAATGTCAATGAAATTGAATATTCCGGCCAGATATACCATCTAAACCACTGCTATGGCTATAGCGCTCCAATAGGATCTATCCACCTCACTTATGCAAGCAAGTTAGTTCACCACCATATTAGGCGAAAATGTCATTAAAATTGTAT
>NW_016988990.1:0-1044 GCF_001483705.2 Eufriesea mexicana | reverse complement strand
AAAGCCATAATGACCAAACTTATCCTACCCTAAACAAAGCGAACGGGACCCCACGAAAACAAACGTGCCACGAACATTATTGCTGGCCTTTCCAGAGGCAAGCAGAATGTATTAGAGCGCAGTGGAGCCCAGAAGTCCAGCGAATAGCAGTGTACAACGCAAAAGTTGAAGCTGTCCTTTCCTAACTTAAGAAACAGTGACATAAGCGCACGTAACATAACTCAAGGTAACGTACAGAGACCGCTATTGCTGTCTTCCCAAAAGCCCAGCAGAGTGCATTAGAGCACAGCGTAGCGCAGAAATCCACTGAATAGCGCAGAGTATAGCACAAAAGTCAAAGCTGTCCCATCATAACCTGACCAAATCTAACCTAACCAGACGAATTATAACTAAACCTTACGTACCGCGAACAATGCTGCTGCCCTCCACAGGGTCATGCAGAGCATATTATTGGAGACTAGGGCGCAGAAATCCATAGAACCGCGGCGTACAGCTGAAAAATCAGAGCTATCAGAACCTTGCTCACGCTAACATAAACTAGCCAAACGTAACGTAACAGAACCAAATATGTCGCGGCCTTCATTTCTGGTCACTCCAGATCAAAGCATGGTATATTAGAGCTCAGTAGGGCGGAGAAATCCACCGAAAGGCAGTATGCAGCACAAAGTCATTGGTACCCTATCCTAACATAACCTATCGTAACTCTATCAAACGTAGACAAACTCATCCAAACATGCCGCCACCACTATTGCTGGCCTCCACAGAGCCAAGTACAACATATTAGAGGAGAGTAGGGCGCAGAGATCCATAGAATCGCAGTATACGGCTGAAAAGTCAAAGATATCTGAACCAAACCCAAACTAACGTAACCTTACCTATCGTAGCCAAACTCAACGTAACGTGCCGCGACCGCTGTTTCTGGCCGCCACAGAGCCAAGCAGATCAGATTAGCGGAGAGTAAAACACAGAAATCTATAGAACCGTAGTGTACATCAGAAAATTCGAAGTTACCCAAACCTAACCCAAACCAACAGGACATAACCA
>NW_016988989.1:0-212 GCF_001483705.2 Eufriesea mexicana | reverse complement strand
TGCATAAGTGTGGGAGACAGATCCTTTTGGCGTACTATAGCCATTGCATTGCTGTAGAATCTGGCCGGAAAGTTCAATCTTATTGGCATTTTCGACTAATATTGTGGTGAGCTATCTTTCTTCCATAAATAAGGAGGAAAGATTCTATTGCGTGGTCTAGGCATTGCAATGCTATAGAAGCTGGATGGAAAATTCAATTTTATTGACATTCT
>NW_016988988.1:0-1521 GCF_001483705.2 Eufriesea mexicana | reverse complement strand
CGTTCAATGACAAAAGACAGATCCGTTACAGCTCGAGGTAATAACAATTGCCATAACGCCACTCAGTACTACCATCATCACAGCACAGCAGCAGTTGTATCAATATGTTCTCTGATGGCATAAATGCTATTGCAATTCTAGAATGGCAAAGGATTGGCCTACTGCCGCTCGAGACATTAACAATTGACGAAAGAGTACAGTGTACTGCGATGATCACAGAACGTTAACCGCTGGACTAATTCGTCTACTTATAACTTAATTTTAGCAGCAATTCTAGACTAATCAATGTATAGTACGGTTATGTCTACAGGTACTAGCAATTGACGGTACGGTACAAAGTACATCCATTAACAGAACACAGCATCCGTTGGATTAATCCGTTCAGTGGTGATATAAATTCCACCGTAGTTCCAGAATAGACAGCGTGTACGCCAGTTACGTCTGGAGATATTAGCATTTCCAAGCACGGTACCTGGTACATTCAACAAGAGCGCATTCTAGGCATGGGATTAACCTGTTCAATGATGAATAGTATCCTATTGCAATTCTAGAATGGCAAAGCACTGACCCACTATCGCTCGTGACGTTAACAACTCAAGAAACAGAAGTGAGTACAGACATCATGAGAGAAATTTTGCCGTTGGTCTAATTTGTCCCGTGATAATTACTGTTTAATAGCAATTCTAGAATAACCAATGTATAGGACGGTTGCAGATAAAGGTATTTTCATTTGACTGTACCGCCCTGAGTACATCCGCCAATAGAGCACTATTGCCGCTCGATTGATCTGTTTAGTGATGATTTATGCTGTTTCGAAACATTAGAATGGCAAAGCACAGTCCAGCTATCGTTCGAGATAATTACAATTGACATAACCGTACAGTGCGCAGCCATCATGACATTATTGCAGCGGTTGGATTAATCTAGTCACTGGCGATCTAACTTCCACAGTAGTTTCAGAATAATCAATGTATAATTCAGTTATGATTAGAGATACCTAGAATTCCCAGTACGGTGGTTGTTACATTCACAAATGGATTACTGCAGCCGTTGGATTAATCTGTTCAGTGATGATTTAAATAAGACAGTAGCTGTAGAGTAGCAAATGTATGCATCAATTATGGCTAGAGATATTAACAATTCCCTGTAATGTGGTTGATAATTTCACCAATGGAGCACTGTATCCATTGGACCTCGAACCCGTTCACTTATAACACACATACTATTGCAATGCTAGCATGACGAAGTAGTGACCCATTGTCTCTCGAGACATAAGCAATTAACAAAAGAGTACTGAGTACATCCATCACCACAGACCTGTAGACGCTGGATTAATTTGTTCACTCGTGAAGTGAATTCCAAGGCAATTGTAGAATGATCAGTGTATTTTATGGTCATGGCTTGAGACATTTACAATTGGTAGTATGGTTCTTAATATATCCATCAACAGACCACTGCAGAACTGGCTTGATCTGTTCACTGATGTTGTAAAGCCAAATGCAATTCTAGAATAGTCAAAGT
>NW_016988987.1:0-625 GCF_001483705.2 Eufriesea mexicana | reverse complement strand
TTGTGCTTTACACGGCATTGCGGCTGATCTCTGCCCCATACTTTGCTCTAGTATATTCTGGTAATCTCTGTGGATGTCAGCAATAGTGGCCTAGGCACGTTATGTTGGTTAGGCTACGTTTGGTTATGTTATGTCTCTTTAGGTTAGTATAGGATGGATCTGACAAATTGTGATGTACACTGTTATGCGGTCGGCTTCTGCTCTCTACTGTGCTATAATATGCTCCGCTTTGGCCTATGATGCCAGCAACAGTGGTATCGGCACGTTAGATTGAGTCAGGATACGTTCGTTTGGGTTACGTTTGTTTGGGTTAGGTTCGGATAGCACTGACTTTCATGGCATAGACTACCATTCGGTGGATGTATGATCTCACCTGTGCTCTAATACACTATGCTCAAATCTGGGAAGGCTAGAAGTAGTGGTTCGGGCAGGTTAGCTTGATTTAGGGTTCGTCTGGTTATGTTACGTGATGCCTGGGTAGGAGAGAACAGCATTGACTTTTGTGCTATATACAGATATCCTGTGGACTTTTATGATATACTCTGCGCTTATATGCTCTCCATGGCTCTAGGGAGGCATGCAATAGTGATCATGGCACGATAGGTTTTGTGGGGATACGTCCGGT
>NW_016988986.1:768-999 GCF_001483705.2 Eufriesea mexicana | reverse complement strand
ATAAGTATGGAGGAAAGGTACCTTTCGCGTGCTATAACCATTGCAATGCTGTAGAATTAGGCCTGAAATTTTAATTTCATTGTCATTTTCGACTAATATCGTGGTGAGTTAACTTTCCAGCTTAAATAAGGAGGAAAGATCCTTCTGGAGTGCTATAGCCATTGCAGTTCAGTAGAATCAGTTTGGAAAGTTCAATTTTATTGACATTTTCGACTAATGTGGTGAGCTAAC
>NW_016988986.1:399-621 GCF_001483705.2 Eufriesea mexicana | reverse complement strand
AGATCCTTTTGGCGTGCTATTGCCATAGCTATGCAATAGAATCTTCCTGGAAAATTCAATTTTATTGACATTTCCCATTACTATCGTGGTGAGCTAGCTTCCTCGCATAAGTATGGAGGAAAGGTCCCTTTCGCGTGTTATAGCCATTGCATTGCTGTAGAATCAGGCCGGAAATTTCAATTTCATTGTAATTTTCGACTATATCGTGGTGAGTTAACTTTC
>NW_016988986.1:0-227 GCF_001483705.2 Eufriesea mexicana | reverse complement strand
CAATGCTGCGGAATCGGGCTGGAAACTTCAATTTTATTGACATTTTCCATGAATATCGTGGTGAGCTAGCTTTCTGGCATAAGTATGGAGGAAAGATAATTTTGGCGTGCTATTGCCGTTGCAGTGCTGTGGAATCTGCCCGGAAAATTCAATTATATTGACACTTTCGACTAATATCGTGGACAGCTAACTTTCTTGCATAAACAAGGAGGTAAGATTATATTGGC
>NW_016988985.1:0-951 GCF_001483705.2 Eufriesea mexicana | reverse complement strand
ACATTCCCTAACTCAACCTACTTCAACTTAACGTGCAGCGACCACTGTTGCTGGCCTCCCCAGGGCCACGCAGAGCATGATACAATATAAGCGTGTAGCGCAAAGGTAAGTGTTATCATAACCTAGCCGAACCAAACGTTTCAACACCAAGCCCAACATAATCCCACTTAACGTTCCTAGACCACTATTGATGGCCTCCCCAGAGCCAAGCGGAACATACCGGAGCACAGTAGGGCGCAGAAATCTAACGAACAGCAGTGTATACCCCCAACGTCTAAGCTATGCATACCTGACCCAAAGGAACATAACCTAGCCGAACGTAGCCTAACTCAACCGAACGTGCTGCGACCAGCATTGCTGATATCCACAGAGACAAGAACAGCATATTAGAGGAAAGTAGGGCGCAGGCATCCATAGAATCGCAGAGTGAAGCAGAAAAGTCGAAACTACCCAAACATAAGCTGGGCAAACATAACATAATCGAACGTATCCTATCTCAATCTTTTTACTTTTGTGCCGAGACCACTATTACTCTCTTCCTCAGAGCAAAGCAGAGCACATTAGATCACAGTAGAGCGCAGAAATCCACCGAACAGCTGTACAGCATAAAAGTCATAGCTATCCTAGCACAATATATACAAACGTAACATAACCAAACGAAGCCTAACTGAACTTAACGTGCCTAGACCGCTAGTGCTGACTTCCACAGAGCCAACTAGAATGTACTAGAGCGCACTAGTTCACAGAAATGTGCCAAGCTGTATTTGCAAAGGCAAAAGGTACCCTAACCTAACCCGGCGTAACCTAACCCAACCAAACGTGGCCTACATCAGCTTTAGTTTTCCAACCCGCTGTTGCTGCATTTCCCAGAGCCGGGCTGAATACATGAGATCGCAGTGGAGCTCAGAAATTCGCCGAATAGCAGTGTACAGCACAAAAGTCAGAGTTATC
>NW_016988984.1:0-495 GCF_001483705.2 Eufriesea mexicana | reverse complement strand
CCTTCTGCTCTCTATTTTGCTCCAGTATATTCTGTTTTCCTCTCAGGTGTCTAGCAACAGTGGCCTCGGCACGTTAGGTTTAGCTGCGCCACGTTCCTTTATATTACGTTTGGATAGGTTGGAACAGGATAGTACAGGATAGAGTTGACCCTTGTGCTATGCGCTGCTATTAGAAGGATTCCTGTGCTCTGCATTGCTCTACTATACTCTACACGGCTATGGGGAAGCCAGTAATATTGGTATCGGCACGTTAGACTTAGTTAGGCTACGTTTGGTTTGGTCGCGGCACGTTGTGTTGTGTTATGTTACGTTTGGTTATATTACGATTGGCTATGTAAGCCGGTGATAGCTGTGACTTTTGTGCTATACACTGCTTTTCGTCCGAATTCAGCGCTCTACAGTGCTGTAGTATATTTTGCGTGGCCCTGGGGTGGATAGCAGTAGTGGCTTCGGCAAGCTAGGATGAGTTACCTAACGTTTGGTAATGATACATAT
>NW_016988983.1:322-584 GCF_001483705.2 Eufriesea mexicana | reverse complement strand
TAGGTTAGGTTAGGTTAGGTTAGGTCACATTAGGTCTGGTCTGGTCAGGTCAGGTCAGGTCAGGTTATGTCTGGTCATATCTGGTCAGGTAAGGGCATGTCTGGCCAGGTCATGCCAGACCAGATATATTCAGTTTAGAGGTTAGGTTAGGTCAGATCAGGCCAGGCCAGGCCAGGTAACGTAACGTCGCGTAATGTCACTTCAAGCCAGGGCAGGCTACGACATTCCAGGTTGGTCAGGTTAGGTCAGGTCACGTCAGGTG
>NW_016988983.1:0-254 GCF_001483705.2 Eufriesea mexicana | reverse complement strand
GTCAGGTCAGGTTAGATTATGTTTGGTCAGGTTAGGTTAGGTTAGCTTGCGATATGTTAGGTTAGGGTAGGTGAGCTTAGGTTTGGTTTGATTAGGTTCGCTTAGGATTGGTTGGGTTAGGTTATGTTAGGTTAGGTTAAGCTATGTTAGCTAGGTTAGGTTAGGCCATGTTAGGTTATGTTTCGTAATGCTAGGTTAGGAAAAGTTTGGGAAGCTTGGGCTTGGATATGTTTGGTTTGCTAAAGCTTGGGTAG
>NW_016988982.1:0-3443 GCF_001483705.2 Eufriesea mexicana | reverse complement strand
TCAATACAACCATACATCCATACATCCATACATTCATACGTACATACATAAATCCATACATTCCTACACCCAGCCAACCATACATCCATCCACACATATATCCACCTATCCATACATCCACCCATCCGCACATGCAGCCATCGATACATCCACCCATCTATACATCCAACCATCAACACATACATAGATCCATACACACATATCCATAGGTACATACATACATTCATACATACACACATCCATACACACATCCATACAAACATTCATACATATACCCTTCCATACAGGTATCCATACATCCACACGTACATCCGTTCATACATCCATCCAACCATACATTCATTCATACATACATCCATACATCCACCCATTCATCCATCCATCCATCCATCATTCAACCTAGCCATCCATCCGTTCATCCACCCAACCATACATCCATACATACATTCGTACATAGATCCATACGTACTTCCATACTCAAATCCATACATACAACAGTACATACATACACGCATACATGCACCCATACATACATTCGTCAGTACATCCATACATTCGACCATACATACACCCGCCCATCCCTACATTCAGACATCCATACATCCATATAACTATTCATCCATACATTCATTCATACGCACATACATTAATCCATACAACCATACATCCATACACCCACACAACCATAAATGCATCCATACATCCATCCATCCATATAGACTACCATGCATCTATCCATTCATACGTTCATCCATCCATACACCCAACCGTCCATAAATCCATCCTTCAATATATCAATGCACAAATCCATACATAAACCCATTCATACATCCATACATCCGAACATACGTACATCCATACATACACCCGTAGATTCTTTCATACATCCACACATACATCCATCCATTACTCCATCCATCCATAGATCCAAAGATCCATTCATCCATCCATCCTTAAATCCATCCATCCGCACACCTATCCATCCGTCCATACATCCATCCATACATACCTGCTTTCATACATCCATCCATGCGTACATCCATTGATCCATTCAAACCTCAATCCATCCATAAATCCAGCCATCCATATATACATCAATCCGCATATACACGCATCCATACATGCATCCATCCAATCATAACACATCGATACATCCATTCATCCATAGACCCATCCATTCATATATCCATCCATCCAAACACTCATCCATACATACCTACACCAATTTACTCATGCACACATCCATCCATCCATCCAACCAACCATAGGTCCATCCACGCGTACATCCACCCATCCATGCGACCACCCATCCATGCGACCACCCATCCATCCATACATCCATACATACATCCACTCATAAATGCATACATACATTCATACCTCCCCCGTACATCCATACATGCATCCATACATACACGCATAAATACATCCATTCATACATCCTTACATACATCAATACATACAACCAAACATCCATACATACATCCACGCATACACGCATTCATACATCGATCCATACATCCATTTATGCATCCATTCATAAATGCATCCATATATCCAACCATGCGTCCATCCATACCTCTATCAATCCATACGCCGATCCAACCGTACATCCACATACTCATAAACGCATGCAGCCGTGCATTCATAAATCCTTCCATACATCCATACATCCACCCATCCACCCTTCCATCCACCCATCCATCCACCCATCCATCCGTCCGTACAGCCATACATCCTCACATCCATACATCCATCCATCCATACATACATCCATACATACATACATACATACATCCATACACACATACATACATCCATTCATACCTCCATCCATACATCCATATATACATCCATACATACAACCATACAAACTTCCGTACATACATCCATACATATATCCATACATACAACCATTCATAAATCCATATATCCATACATCCATCCATCCGCACATACATCAAATCTTCCGTCCATCCTCCCATCCTTCCAGCCACCCATACGTCCATCGATCCGTCCATACATCCATACATCCATACAAACATACATTCATACATCCATCCTTCCATACATCCGTCCATACATCAATCCCTACATTCATCCGGATATCCATCCATATACCCAAACACACATCCTTCCGAATACCAATCCATAAGTCGATGAAATCTTCCACCCATGCATTCACACATTCATACAAACATACATACACAGCTCAATACATACATCCAGACATACGTCATAAATATAGCCATACATGTATCCACAAGCACATACACACATCCAAACGTGCATCCATGCACACATCCATCCACCCATATACCCATCCATCCATTCATCCTTCCATGCATCCATGCATATTTCTATACGTACGTCCGTACATAAATCAATACGCACAACCATATTTCCATACATACGTCCATCCACACATCCATTTATCCATACGTCGAACCATCCATACACCCATCCTTCCACACACCCATTCATACGTAGATTCACCCATCCATAAACCCATCGTCCTTTACATCCATCCTTCTATAGTTACACCCATCCATACATTCATCCATATCTATACATACATACATCCAACCATCCATACATCCATACATTCTTCCATTCATACCGCAATCCGCCCATACATCCATCCATCCATATATACATACATCCCCACATCCACGCATCCATACATGCATCCACCCAAACATAATCCATCCAAATATCCATTCATCCATACATCCATCCATCCATAAATCCATCCATCCATACACCCGTCCATCCATCAGTACATTCATCCACACATCCGAACATACATACAGCCGACCATTCGTACATCCATCCATCCATGCCTCCATCCATCCAACCGTACATCCATCCAAAAATCCATACATCCATTCACCAGCATATCCATACATACATCCCCACACACATCCACAAATATATCCATACAAGCAACCGTACGACCATTCGTACATACACTCATATGTCAATCCATCCATACATAAATCCAAACATACATCCACACATACATGCAAACATCCTTTCATACCTTCATCCATACAACCATACATATATCCAAACATACACACAAACATACATCCGTTCATACATCCATACATATAACCATACATACATCCGTTCATACATCCACCCATATATCCATCCATCCATACACCCATTCATCCATTCATCCGTCCATCCATCCATCCATCCACCTTGTCGTACGTCGGTACATCCATTCTTCCCTACATCCATACAACCATATATCAATACATCCATACTTCCATACATCCATACATCCATACGTCCACGCGTCCATACTTGCATACATCCATACATCCATACATCCATACATCCATACATCCGCCCTTACATACTTCCATAGTTTCATCGATACATACATCCATTCGTGCATCCATACATCCATTCATCCACGCATCAATATAAAC
>NW_016988981.1:0-891 GCF_001483705.2 Eufriesea mexicana | reverse complement strand
TCGGCTCATGGGATCTGTAATTCTGATAGCTGATATAAATAAATATAAAAAAGAAGAAAAAGGGGAAGTACCCAAAAAATCCTAGTGTAAGGGGTTTACTAAAGTGAGGGCCAGCTAACAAGTCTTTACACCATCTATATTGCAGACATACATACCACACCGTACACAACGTTCTCTACCTTTGCAGACGATACTGCAATCCTTGCGATTCATAAAGATTCCGAAACTGCTTCCACAATGCTACAAAATTTAGTCTATCTGCGATAGAACGATGGTGCATCAAATGCAAAATAAAAATTAACGAGGAGAAATCCAACCACATAGTGTTTACACTAAGGAAACAGTTAGCCCCCAGTGTCTCAATAAACAACAAAGTTGTACCGCAAACTAACGTAGTCAAATACTTGGGATTTCACCTGGACAGTAAACTGTCATGGAAGCACCATATCAGGAAAAAAGTGAAACAAAGCAAACTAAAAAGATTAAGCACGAGTTATCTAACAGATAGAAACTCAAAACTAAGTGCTGAAAACAAGTTACTGATTTAAAAGTTAATCATCAAACAAATATGGACTTACGGAGTTGAACTCTGGGACACGGCAGCAAACTGTCACATTAAAAAAACTGAGTCGCTACAATCTATCATACTACGCACAGTAGTAAACGCACCCTGGTATATAAGAAACGACGATCTAAGAAAGGACCTTAAAATCGAATCGGTGGAGGAAGTGATTGCACGGCTAGCCAAATTCAACAAACTAAGATTAGCTAACCATCCTAAATCATTAGCTAAACATCTACCCTACCTATTCAGAGAAGACTGAACATAAAGCATCCTACGAATCTAACGCGATAGTAAACGGTATAGACCACTGGGTAAATACCGACGTG
>NW_016988980.1:0-420 GCF_001483705.2 Eufriesea mexicana | reverse complement strand
TAACGTGCCTAGATCACTGTTTCTGGCCTCCCCAGTTCCTAGCGGAACATAGCGAGCAGATTATATCGCAGAAGTCCAACGAATTGCAGCGTATACCACGAAAGTCGAAGCCATCCTGATGTACACTAACCCAACCTAACCTGACCAAGCGCAACATATCTCAAACTTTCGTGCCACGACCACTGTTGCTTGCTACCCCAGAGTGGAACAGAGTACAGTGGAGCACAGTGGAGCGCAGGAATCCACCGATTAACACTGTACAGCTCAAAAGACAAAGCTATGCTGTCTTAACCAATCAAAACGTAATATAGTTATACGTGTCGTAACTGAACCGAACGCGCCACCAGCACCATCGACGGAATCCCCAAAGTCAAGCAGAAAATGTTAGAGCAGATTAGGGCGCAGAAATCCACCGAATAT
>NW_016988979.1:0-1073 GCF_001483705.2 Eufriesea mexicana | reverse complement strand
GCACGTTGTGGTTTGTTTGTGTACGTTAGGTTAGGCTTCGTTGGTTTGTGCTACGTTTGGATATCATTGACTCCTCCGTCGTACATCGACATAGTATGCACTAATACGTTCTGCGCGACAGTGGGGTTGCCAGCAATAATGGACGCGGCACGACAGGCTGAGTTATGTTAAGTTCGGCTAGGTTAGGTTTCTTTGGGTTAGGCTGGGACAACATAGCCTTCTGTGCTACACACTGCAGTTCTATGGACTTCTGCGCTCTACTGTGCGCTACCATACTTTGCTTGTCTCCGGGGCGCCAGGAAAGGTGGCCGCGGCACGTTAGGTTGGGTCACTGCACGTTTGGCTATGTAACGCTTGGCGAGGTTAGGACAGGGTAGCTTTGACTTATGTGCTGTGCACTGCTATTCGGTCGGCTTCTGCCATTTACTGTGCTCTAATGTTCCCAGTTTTGCTTTGGGGAGGCCAGCAAATGTGGCCACGTCCCTTTAGGTTGAGTTAGGTTACTTTCGTCTAGGTTAGGTTTGTTTGGGTTTGGTTAGGATCTCTTTGACTTTTGTGCTATACACTGCCATTTAATGGACTTCTCCGTGCTACTCTCCTTTAATATGCTCTGCTGGGCGATTCGGAGGTAAGCAATAATTGTCTGGGTACGTTAGGATGAGTTTGGTTGCGTTTGGTTGTGTTACATTTAGTTGGGTCAGGTTAGGATATCTTTGTATTCTGTGCGATAAACTCTAATACGTTGGAGTAACGCGGTCTAGTTTGCTCTATTATATTCGGCTTGGCTCAGGAGAGACAAGCAATGGTGCTCCCGGCACATCGGGTATTGGTAGGCTACTTTCTGTTCTGTTATGTTTGGTGTGGTTGGGACAGGATATCTTTGGCTTTTGTGTTATACACAGCCATTTGTTGGCTTTCTGCGCACTATTGCGCTCTAGTATTTCCTGCTTGGCTCTGGTGAGGACAGCAATAGTATTCTCGTGACGATAGGCTGAGTTAGGCTACGTTTGGTGATGTTACGCTTGGCCTGGTTAGGTCACGATAGCGTTGACTTTCGCGGTACACACCGCTAT
>NW_016988978.1:0-1043 GCF_001483705.2 Eufriesea mexicana | reverse complement strand
TAAATGAAGGAGAAATATGTTCCTTCTGGAGCAGGTATAAGAGCTTCAAAAATCTAATGAAGTACAGTTCAGGAAGAAAATATATGGCTACGTTTTTACGTGTGCAGGCTTGGAATAAACTGAAACTATTTCCGAAAATTAGTCGTAATACGTGTAGCAGTGTGGAGTAACGTATAGTTAATTGAGAGTTGGCTTAATCTTCGATGAGGACTATGCTTAAATTGTGGAATCCGAATTTGTAACGAATATTCCCAAACGAAGCAATATAGAAACATTAGCAATGGTAAAGTGTATTCGTATGCAGAACGTAATAACCGATAAATTGCTGTCGCAAACGCAACAATTAGGGCGATGGGAAATCAGCGAGTAACTTACATAGAGGTGTCAGGACAATAATAGGAAAGCAATGTCACACATAAGAAGAAAATTCACAGATTGAAACCCAAGAGGAGTCATACTTAATTCGAGAAAGGTGATCCGATGTTCCCCGCAATGTCAATACCCTTGTTTAGATTAAGTGACAACTATATGATAATAACTGAAGTAGATGTAATATTGCGTGAAATATGGTAACCAATTCCTCTTGATTTTCTATTTCTATTTCACCGTAAATGGTATCAGAAGGAAACCATATGTACGTACAAGGGATGTTTCGATGTGTTGCTTGTACATGGCCAAAATTTTCCGAAGCGCAAATGGTTAGTAACTGTAAACGTGACGCTCAAGTCAACAGCGTGCCGAGAGGACCATCATTGGAGAGAGAAGGGCGTGGATTGTGGTATGATAGGGGTGTGATCGACGCGCGAGCGGGACAAAGCTCCTCCCTCGCTACTATGCCTCCCTCGCACGTTTTGATCTATTCGGAAGCTGTGCATTCAGAAACGGGGCGCGTCCTCTTGGCCTTTACAAGTGTGTTTGGTGCTGGAAAAGCAGATGCACGGTTCTTGCCACCTTGATATAATATGGTTATAATATGTCCTTTACTGGATCACACTTATGCTACAGGTTCATATGTTTATGGAGTACAAAACCTTTATTGGATC
>NW_016988977.1:332-560 GCF_001483705.2 Eufriesea mexicana | reverse complement strand
CTCACCAAGATATTAGCCGAAAATGTCAATAAAATTGAATATTCCTGGCTGCTTCTATAGCACAGCAATGGCTATTGCACGCAAATAGTATCTTACTTCCTTATTCATGCACGGAGCTTATCTCACCACAATATCAGCCGAAAATGTCGAAAAAAGTGAATGTTCCAGACTGATTCTATAGCATTACAGTGGCTATAGCGCGTCAATAGAATCTTTCCTCCTTATTTA
>NW_016988977.1:0-206 GCF_001483705.2 Eufriesea mexicana | reverse complement strand
GGATGTTAGCTCACCACGATATTAGTCGAAAATGTCAATAAAATTGAATTTTCAAACCAGATACTATAGAATTGCAATGGTCATAGCACGCGAATAGAATCTTTCGTCCATATTCATCCAAGAAAATTAGCCTACCACTGTACTAGCCGAAAATGTCAATAAAATTGAATATTCCTGGCAGTTTCTATATCACTGCAATGGCTATA
>NW_016988976.1:0-1119 GCF_001483705.2 Eufriesea mexicana | reverse complement strand
CCCATCCATCCACCCATCCATCCACCCATCCATCCAACCATCCATCCACCCATCCATCCGTCCGTACAGCCATACATCCTCACATCCATACATCCATTCAACCATAAATAAATACATCCATACACCCATACGACCATTCATCCACACTTCCGAACTACCATACATCCATTCACCGGCACATCCGTATAAACATCCATGCGTACGGCCATACATACATTCATCCATGCATACATTCGTCCATCGATACATCGATCCGTCCATACATACATCCATTCATACATGCATACATACATCCATACATCCCTTCATACATCCATCCATACATCCATACATCAATCCATATATACACATATACATACATGCAGACATGCATACATGCATCCACTCGTCCATACATACATCAAAACATACACCCATTCATACATCGACACACACATCCAAACGTACATCCATATACCCATTCATCCGCACATCCATGTACACATACATACATACATCCATAAATACATCCACCCGAACATCCACCCACCCATACATACACCCATCCACACATTCATCCCTTCATACATCCATACATTAATAAGTACACGCATCCATACATCCATAAATCCGTAAATCCATCCATGCATACATCCATCCATCCGTAGATGCATCCATCCGCACATCCACGCATCCATACATGCATCAACCCAAACATCCAGCCATCCATACATCCATCAATCCATAAATCCATCCACCCATACACCCATCCACCCATCCATACATCCATCCATCCATCCCTCCATCCATCCAGTCATCCATGCGTACATCCATCCATTCATCCAACCATACATCCAACCATAAACATATCCATGCGACCATACTCCCATCAAACCACACATAGATCCACTCATACATTCATCCTTGCATGTATCCATTCATACACCCATACATATATCCATGCATACATCCATACATACATCCACACAAAAATTCGTGCATACGCCCTTCCATACAGGTATCCATACATACACACATACATAACACAAATACATCCATTCATTCAAACATCCATCGATACATACATCCATGCATTCATACATCCATCCATCCATACAAGCATCCAACCATACATCCATA
>NW_016988975.1:0-507 GCF_001483705.2 Eufriesea mexicana | reverse complement strand
GCTGTTGTTTTCCATTGTTACCTCAAATTAATTGGTAATTATCGGGATTACACAGTTTTAATTATACCGTTAAATTATTAATTTATTTTTCGTCATTAGTATTAAATGTTCTATTATTTAATAAATCTTTAGCAATTTTAGCTAATAATTGAAGTAGCTAATAATTGAACAAATTTAACGATATCCATATTAAGTTTTCATAATTTTAGTTCAAAACAATCAATAGTTGAAATATCTCCTGCTGTACATTCGGGAACTGATTGTTGTGCGGTTTTGTTTCGACTTGGTATATGTGTACTCCAACGTTTAGATATTTCATTTACTGATCAGTCGTATATACCAATTAAATTTTCACCTTTAAAGTTACAATTTGTCATATTAATTATAAGCTTTGCTTATTACTATCGCCACCACCTTTGGACATATAGCTTTTAGCAACTAATATTTTTCCTGCATCTTCCCCTAAATATTTTGCATTGCCATATGTTTGACTACAAATAAATTTGA
>NW_016988974.1:657-1019 GCF_001483705.2 Eufriesea mexicana | reverse complement strand
TGGATGTATGTAAAGATGTATGTACGGATGGATGTATGTACGGACGAACGGTTGGAAGGATGGCCCGATGTATGGATAGATTGAGGTATGGATGGGCGGATGTACGGAAGTATGGATATATGGATGTATGGCTGTGTGCGTGTATGGATGTATAGATGGGTGGATGTATCGAATGATGGACGTACGAATGAATGCATTTATGGAAGTATGGATGTCGGGATGTATGCATGAATGTATGTATGGATGGATGGATGGATGGTTGGATGGATTTATGGATGGGTGGATGGGTGGATGTATGTATGGATGTATGCATGGATGTATGTATGGATGCGTTAACGGATGTATCTATGGATGTATGTACG
>NW_016988974.1:0-591 GCF_001483705.2 Eufriesea mexicana | reverse complement strand
GAGTGCATGGAAGGATGGATTTGTGGGTGTATGGATTTGTCGATGTATAGATGTATGTATGGATGGATGTATTAATGTGTGGACGTTCGTATGTATGGATGTATGAATGTATGGCCGCGTTTGCGATATGGGTGTACGGATGTATGTATGCGTGGTTGTATGTATGTAACAATATATGGACGTACGGTGGCATGGATGTATGGATGTGTGGGTGGTCGAATGGATGGGTGAATGGACGGAAGAATGGATGTATGTATGGATGTCTGTATGGTTGAATGTATGGTTGAGTGTATGGGTGTATGCATGGATGTATGGATGTGTGGGTGGTCGAATGGATGGGTGAATGGACGGAAGAATGGATGTATGTATGGATGTCTGTATGGTTGAATGTATGGTTGAGTGTATGGGTGTATGCATGGATGTATGGATGTATGTGTGGTCGTATGGATGGATGTACGTATGGATGGATGTGTGCATGGATGGATGGATTTGTGGATGTATGGTTGTGTGGATGGATGGATGTATGGGTGGATTGAGGTATGGATGGACGGATGTACGTAAGTATGGATTTATGGATGTGTGGATGTATGA
>NW_016988973.1:0-463 GCF_001483705.2 Eufriesea mexicana | reverse complement strand
TCTGACGTTCATGCTATACATTGCCCTTCTATGGACCTCTGCTTTCAATCCACCTCCAGTGTGACCCATTTGACGAAGGGGAGGCCAGCAGCTGTGGGCTGGGGTCGTCAGGTTAGGTTTGGTTATGTTACGTTCGATTTAGTTAGGTTAGGTCAGGTAAGATTAGGATATCCCCTCCTTTTTTCGGGTGCACTGCTATTCGGACGATTGCAGAATCCTATATGGCTCTGCTATACTCTGCTTAGCTCTCGTGATGCCTGGGGTTCGTTACGTCTGCTTATGATACGATTGGTTAGGTTAGAATAGGGTAGCTTCGACTTTTGTGCTAAGCACTGCTATTCTATATCCGTTTGCGATTTTTTGTTCGCTATCGCACTCCGCTTGTCCCTGTGGACGCCAGAAATATTGTCCTGGTCACGTTAGTTTGAGTTACGTTACGTTTGGATATGTTAGGTTTGGTTAG
>NW_016988972.1:0-565 GCF_001483705.2 Eufriesea mexicana | reverse complement strand
CTCCCCATAGCCAAGCAGAAAATATTAGAGTTCAGCAGAGAGCAGAAGTCCACCGAACTGCAGTGTACAACACGAAGGTCGAAGATATCCCTACATAAGCAGACCTATCCCAACATATCCGAACGCAGCCTGACTCAATATAACGTGCCGAGACCACAATATCTGGCCTCACAAAATCCAAGCAGATCATATTGGAGTACACCAGAGCGCAGAAAAGCACGGAATATCCGTGCATAGCACAAAAGTCTAAGTTGCATATCACAATCTAGCCAAACGAAACATAACCTAACGGACCCTGGCATAGCATAACATGGTCAGACCCTAATGCTGGCCCCCACATGTGCAAGCAGGATGTACTATAGCGTATTAGTGCGCAGAAATACACCGCATTTCAGTGTATAGCACACAAGTCGGAGATAGCCTAACCGAACCTGACCTAACCTAACCAAAGGGAACGCAGCTAAGCTGAAAATAACGTGCCGCGATCACTGCTCCTGCTCTCCCCTGATCCAAGAAGAGCGTAGCAGAGCACATTAGATCACAGAAGACCACCGAATAGCTGTGT
>NW_016988971.1:9609-10100 GCF_001483705.2 Eufriesea mexicana | reverse complement strand
AGTCAAAGCTATCCTCTCTTAACATAGCCAAACGTAACATAACCAAACGCAGCATAACTCAACCAAACGTGCCGAGACCACTAATGCTGGCCCTTCAAGAGCCAAGCTGAAAATATTAGAGCCCAGTTGCGTCCTGAAATCAACCGAATTGCAGGCTGTGGCACTAAAGTCAAAGCCATCCTCTCCTAAGCTAGGCAACCGTCACATAACGAAACGTAACCTAACTCAACCTAAAGCGTCGCGGCCACAATTACTGGCGTCCTCTGTGCTAAGCAGAGCATATTAGAGCACAGTAGAGCGCCAAAACCAACCGTATAGCTGTGTACGGGACAAAAATCAAAGCTGCCCGCTCCTATCCTGACCAAACGTAACGTAACCAAACGTAGCCCAACTCATTCTAACGTCCCGGGGCAACCAGTGCTGCCCTCTTCTGATTCAAGAAGAGCATATTAGAGGAGGGTAGAGTGCAGAAATCCATAGAATCAAAGCGT
>NW_016988971.1:0-319 GCF_001483705.2 Eufriesea mexicana | reverse complement strand
GAGCTCTACAGTGCTCTACTACGCTCTGGTAGATTCTGTGGAGGCCAGTAACAGTTGTCGTTGCACGTTAGCTTGAGTTATGTTGCGTTCGGTTAAGTTAAGCTTGGTTAGGTTAGGATAGGGTTGCTTTGGTACTTCCGCTATACACCGCTATTCTATGCACTCCGGCGCTCTACTGTCGTCTAATGCGTTCTGCTTGGCGACGGGGAGACCGGCAGAAGTGTTCTTGGCTCGTTATGATGTGTTTGTTGACGTTTGGCGTGTTACTCTAGGTTAAGTTAGGATCGAAAGACAGACGTTTGTGCTATACATTGCAATT
>NW_016988970.1:0-318 GCF_001483705.2 Eufriesea mexicana | reverse complement strand
CCTCCCCAGAGCAAAGCAGAGAATATTAGATCACAGTAGAGCGCAGAAATACACCGAACAGCAATGTATGGCACAAAAGTCAAAGCCATCATGACGAAACATGGCCTAACCTAACCTAACCAATCGTAGAATGACTGAAACGAACCAGCCGCGACATCTATTCCTGGCCGCCACAGTGCCAGACGGAACATGCTAGAGCGAAGTAGAATGCACAATTCCAGCGAATAGCAGTGTATAGCACAAAAGTCAAAGCCGCCCTAACCAAACCTATCCTAACCCAAACTAACCAAACGTAACCTTACTCAGCCTGACGTGCCA
>NW_016988969.1:0-240 GCF_001483705.2 Eufriesea mexicana | reverse complement strand
GTCACGCCAGGTCAGGTCAGGTCAAGTCAGATTAGGTCAGATTAGGTCAGGTCAGGTCAGGTCACGTCAGGCCTTGTCAGGTCAGGTCAGTTAGGTCAGGTCAGTCAGGTCAGGTCAGGTCCGTCAGGACAGGTCAGGTCAGGTAATGCCGGTTAAAGTCAGGACAGGTCAGGTCAGGTCAGGTTAGGTCAGCTCAGGTCAGATCAGTCGGGTCAGGTCACGTCACGTCAGGTCAGGTCA
>NW_016988968.1:0-764 GCF_001483705.2 Eufriesea mexicana | reverse complement strand
TCCACCCACACATCCATACATCCACGCAAACGCACATCGATACATTCGTACATACATGCATCCCTACTTCGATAAATTCATGCATCCATGCATACGTAAATCCGTCGATCCATACCTCAAACCTTCCATTCATCCATCCACCAATACAGGCCGCCGTCCATACATCCATGCATCCATACATCCATACATGCATAAATCCTCCCACTCGTACTTCCATCTTTCGATACATCCATCCATGCATACATGCAAACATATATACATCCACACATCCATACGTACGAACATCCGTCCTTCCATACATCCATCCATCCATACATCCATCGAACCATACATCCATACATATATACATCCATCCATTCATACATCAGTACATCCATCCACACATACATCCATTAAATAATCCATCCATACATCCATTCTTCCGTACATCCATTCACCCGTACATCCGACCATCGATACCTCAATCCATCCATACGTACATCCATCCATACGGCCATCAATCCATACATACATCCAACCATACACCCATCCTTCCATACATCCATCCATCCATACATACATACATCCACACAGCCTTAGATCCATAAGTTCTTCCATTCGTACGTCTATCATTCGATACATCCATCCATCCATACAATCATACATTCATCCATATATTCATACATACATCCCCACATCCGAACTTCCATAATTGTATCCACTCGTACGTCCACCATTCGATACATCCATCCATCCATACATCCATACATGCAGACAGCCATACA
>NW_016988967.1:0-673 GCF_001483705.2 Eufriesea mexicana | reverse complement strand
ATTTAAATCACCACTGGACAGATTAGTAAAGCGACTACATTTCTCTGATGATGGCTGTACTCAATACTGTTATGTCAATTGTTAATATACCGTGCTATAATCGATCTGCCTTTTGTCATTCTAGAATTGCTATAGAAACAACATTAGCATTGAACATTATAATTCAACGGCACTGTGCTCCGCTGATTGGTGCACTGAATACCGTATTTTCAATTGTGAATATCTGTAGCCGTAACGGCACTATATATTTTATATTCTATGATTGCTGCTAGAATTTTGTTACCGGTGAACAAATTAGTCCTTCGCCTAATGTGCTGTGAGGATGTTTCTACGCAGTACTGTTTCGACAATTGCAAATGTCCCGACCGGTAACGGGCCAGTTCATTCCAATTTCAGAACTGCCATAGAACATTAATCATCACTGAAGAGGTTAATCGAATGGCTGCAGTGGTGAACTTACCAACTACCGTAATTGGATTTTTTAATATCTCCAGCCATAACTGATGTATACGTGTATTGTTCTAGAGCTACTGTTGAATTTAAAACGTCACTGAACAGATTAACTCAACCGCTGCGGGGCTGTAATGGTGGATGTACCAAATACCCTTGCGAGAAGTGTAAGTATCTCTATCCTCAACTTATGTATACATTGATTATCCTAGAACTACTGCGG
>NW_016988966.1:0-559 GCF_001483705.2 Eufriesea mexicana | reverse complement strand
ATAGGATTGCAATGGCTATAGCACGCCAATAGAATCCTTCCAACTTATTTATGCAACAAAGCTAGCTCACCGAGATATTAGCCGAAAATGTCAATAAAATTGAATATTCCATGCATATTCTATAGCACTGCAATGGCTATTGCACGCCAATATAATTTTTCCTCCTTATTATTGAAGAAAGTTAGCTCACCACGACATTAGTTGAAAATGTCAATAAAATTGAATATTCCATGCATATTCTATAGCACTGCAATGGCTATTGCACGCCAATATAATTTTTCCTCCTTATTATTGAAGAAAGTTAGCTCACCACGATATTATTCGAAAACGTCTATAAAATTGAATTTACGAGGCAGATTCTAAAACATTGCAATGGCTATAGCACGCCAATAGAATCCTTCCTCCTTATTTATGCAAGAAAGTTAGCTCACCACGATATTATTCGAAAACGTCTATACAATTGAATTTACGAGGCAGATTCTAAAACATTGCAATGGCTATAGCACGCCAATAGAATCCTTCCTCCTTATTTATGCAAGATGGTTAACACACTACGATA
>NW_016988965.1:0-776 GCF_001483705.2 Eufriesea mexicana | reverse complement strand
ACATGACCAAACCTAACCGAACCCAACCTAACGTGCCGCGACCACTATTTCTGCCCTCCACAGAGTAAAGCGGAACACGCTAGTGGAGGGCAGAGCGGAGAAATCCATATAATCGCAGTGTATATCGGAAAGGTCAAAGCTAGCCAAGCCAAACCCAAACCATCAGACCATAACCAAACGTAGCCTGCCACAACCTAACGAGCCGAGACCGATATTTCCGCCCTCCAAGATCCAAGCAGGCCATACCAGAGCGCAGTAGAGCGCAGAAATCCCCCGAACAGCAGCGTAGAGCACAAAAGTTGTAGCTATCCTGACCTAACTTTGCCTAAGCCGACCTAACCGAACGTAACCTGACATAACCTAACGTGAGGAAACCGCTATTGCTGCCCTAGCCAGAGCCAAGCAGGACATACTAGAAAAGAGTAGAGCGCTGAAACCCACCGAATAGCAGTGTACAGCACAAAGGTCGAAGATATCACCTCCAAACGTAGCCAACCGTAACGCAACCAATCGTAACGCAACTTTACCTAACGTGGCGCGACCACAATTGCTGGCGTCCCCGTAGAGTAGCAGAGTGTGATAGCGCACAATTGGGCGCTGGAGTCCACAGAATTGCAGTGCGTAGCACAAAAGTCTTAGCTAACGCAGCCTAACCAAACGTAGCCTAACACTAACAAACGTAACGAAGCTGAACCTAACATGCTACCACCACTATTGATGTCCTCCACAGAGCCAAGCAGAACTTATTATAGGAGGCTAGGTTGCAGAAATCTATC
>NW_016988964.1:0-1027 GCF_001483705.2 Eufriesea mexicana | reverse complement strand
CAGAAATAGTGGTCGCGGCAAGATAGGTTTAGCTACTCTACGTTCGGCTAGGAGTGGTTAGGACAAGATATCTTCGACTTTAGTGCTGTACATAGCAATTTGGTGACTTTCTGCGCTCTACTGTGCTCCAATATAATATGCTCGACTCTGGGGATTCCAGCATTAGTGGTCATGACACGATATGCTGTGTTATGCTACGTATGGCTAGTTTACGGTTGGTTATGTTAGGATAGGGTAGCTTCGACTTTCGTGCAATACACCGCTATTCGGAGGGCTTCTGTGATCTACAGCGCCGTACTGTACTCAACTCCACTCTAGGGAGGCCTGTAATAGTGTTCTCGGCACGTTAGGTTGAGTTAGGCTACGTTTGGTGGAGCCATATTAGCTTTGGTTATGTTCGGTTTGCTTTGGCTTTCGTGATATAGACAGTTTTCCGGTTGGCTTCTGCGCCCTCCTGTGTTCTAGTGTGCTCTGCTTGTCTCTGGGGAATCCAGCAATAGTGGTCTCGGCACGTTAGGCTGAGGTATATTAAGTTTTGTTATGTTACGATTGGTAATTTCGGGAAAGAGCAGCTTTGGCTTTTGCGCTATGCACTGCTCCTCGGTGGATTTCTGCGCTCTACGTTGCTCTACTATGCTCTGCTCAAACATTCGGGGTGATAGCAGTGGTGCTCGTGGCGCGTTCGGTTCAGACAGGTCACGTTTAAATACGTTATGTTAGCTCTTGTTTGGTTTAGATGGCTACGACTTTTCAACCATACACAGGTTTTCTATGGATTTCTGCGCTCTACTCACATTTATTATTCTCTGCTTGGCACTGTGGAGGTCAGCAATATTGGTCGCGGCACGTTAGCTTGGGATCGGTTACGTTTGTTTAGGTTAGGCTTGGTTGGGTTTGGTTAGGATTGCTTCGATATATGTGCTCAACATGGATACCCTATGGACCCATGTGCTCTACTGTGCTATACCATATTCTGCTCGTCTGTGGGCAAGCCAGCAATAGTGTTCGCAGCACATTAGGCTAAGTT
>NW_016988963.1:304-535 GCF_001483705.2 Eufriesea mexicana | reverse complement strand
TCATTCCTCCTTATTTATACAAGAAAGTTAGCTCACCACGATATTAGCCGAAAATGTCTATAATATTGTATTTAGCAGCCAGATTCTATGGCACTGCAATGGCTATAGCGTGCCAAAAGAATCATTCCTCATTATTTATGCAAGACAGTTAGCTCGCCACGATATTAGTTGAAAATGTTAATAAAATTGAATTTTCCATCCAGATACTATAGAATTGCAATGGCTATTCCT
>NW_016988963.1:0-274 GCF_001483705.2 Eufriesea mexicana | reverse complement strand
ATTCATGCAAGGATGTCAGCTCACCACGATATTAGTCGAAAATATCAATAAAATTGAATTTTCCACCCAGATACTATAAAATTGCAATGGCTATAGCACGCCAATAGAATCTTACGTCCATATGCATCCAAGAAAATTAGCTCTACGCGATATTAGTCGAAAATTTCGATAGAATTGAATTTTCCAGCCAGATTCTATAGCATTGCAATGTCTACAGCGTGCCAATAGAATCTTGCCTCCGTATTTATGCAAGAAAGTTACATCACGACGATAT
>NW_016988962.1:0-362 GCF_001483705.2 Eufriesea mexicana | reverse complement strand
CTGTATTTCTTTGGACTTCTGCGCTCTGCTGTGCTCTTGTATGTCCTGCTTGGCTTTGTGGTGACAAGCAAGGGTGGTCTCGGTGCGTGAGGTTTAGTGAAGCTACTCTCGGACAAGTTACGTTTGGCTATGTTGGGATAGTGTGACTTCCACTATTGTGCTGTGCACCGCGATTCCATGGACTTCTGCGCTCTGCTCTCCTCTTACATGTTCTGCTTGGCCCTGACGAGAGCAGCAATAGTGATCTCGGCATGTTAGTTAGTGTCAAGCTACGTTTGCTTTCCTTACGTTTGGCTAGATTTGCCCGGGATAGCTTTGACTTTTGTGCCAAACACCGCACGTTGCATATCTGCGCTCTGCTG
>NW_016988961.1:0-483 GCF_001483705.2 Eufriesea mexicana | reverse complement strand
GCGCCTGAGCAGCAGCATTGGCGCCCGAGTTCGGTATGGAGGCTGCCTTCGTGGCACTCAGTCTCCGAATCGACGAAAAGTTCGAGGAGCTCCTGCGTACGCTCCCCATGGCGGCCGGGGCTGATGCGTCTGCCCGAGCACCGGAGCAAGCGAGCTCCACCGCCGGCCTGCGCGCGCGGCCTGTACTTGTGGCCACGGCGGACGCTGTAGCGGGCGCTTCCCGTGGGGGCCCGCAGACGCAACGACGAAGGAGCGGGTAGCGTCTCCGGTCGTAGCCGGGAAGGACGCAGACGCCAGCTGGTCTCTCGTCATCGGTAGGCGCGAGAAGCGAGCGCAGCGGCAGGCGGCCGTTGCCCCGCAACTGCCCGCGAGGATGCCCACGAGTGGGCCGCAGGTAGCCGCCGCTAAGGTGGGGCGCCCCTCCTCGGGGATGAGCTACTCCCGCGCGCTTACCGCGACCGCCGCGAAGACCGGAACGATGCA
>NW_016988960.1:0-925 GCF_001483705.2 Eufriesea mexicana | reverse complement strand
AATAATAATAATAATAATAATAATAATAATAATAATAATAAAGAATAGCCACAAAAATACTCAAAGAATAGCACCTGCACAACAAATACAAAGCCACGACATTTTCCATATCAACAAATATCTTTTTTTCATACAGAAGAGGATATGGAAAAGGTCAAAAAACGATGACGAAGATCAACGGTATAGTTTTCCAATCGAAATGTTAGTTATTTGGAAACAGAATAGCGAACATTTCGATTCAAAGATTACGCCGATGCTGTAATTATTCTATCTCACTCGATTCGATCTCCTTACGATCTACACGTTAACCCTTTGCACTCGACGATTTTTTGGCTAGAGAAGAGTAAAAATTCAAAGATCCTCTACTAAAAAACTGACGATACTTTTTTGAGCAGTAAATAAAGAATTGTATAATAATAGAATTGTAGAATTATTTGACTTCGATACTATGCACACTGTTACATTACATTAAATTTGATACATTAATTAATATCGATCTTCCAAATTTTATGAAATGGTGACTGAGGGTCACCGCTCGAGTGCAAAGGGTCAATATTACGCTGCATTTCTGCGTTTTCCATCGTTCTTAAATTACATTACAGCGAACATTTTCAACTTATGACAGTTTCATCGTTCACGATTCACAAATAGTTTTCACTCTTCACATTTCACTTTTCCCACTTATTCAGAAACGTACAATTAGGCCTATAACCTATTGGAATTATGGGTTTATAACTGCAAAATAACTACGATGTATGTAAACCTCTTCTCAATTTTTTTGTTGCTCAAGGAAGGTATATCTATTCTTGAGAGTTTCTCTGGAGCAACAGAGCGATTTCGTCACCGTCTTCGACCAATAGCGGTCACTGCCAGTGATCATAGGAGTGGCAGCGGACTTCGGTAGCAATAAGGTTGTAAGCACGCT
>NW_016988959.1:379-653 GCF_001483705.2 Eufriesea mexicana | reverse complement strand
TCTAGAACTTGTTATAGATTGGTGTGTAGATCGCCTAACGCCTCCAACCGAATGGCAAGTACATCCACCTACTTGCCAGAGAATAGGTCTATTCAAAAGCTGTAACATGATATAGCATGTCGAATGGATCGCCTAACGCCTTCAATCCAATGGCAAGTACAGCCATCTACTTGCCTGAGAATTAGTCTAATCAGAATCTAAAAGCTGCCATAGCTTAGTGATTATGTCGCATAACGCCTTCAATCCAATGGCAAGTACAGCCATCTACTTGCCA
>NW_016988959.1:0-359 GCF_001483705.2 Eufriesea mexicana | reverse complement strand
CTATAACCTGTTATAGCTTGGTGAATAGATCTCCTAACGCCTTCAATCCAATGGCAAGTACAGCCACCTCCTTGCCAGAGAATAAGTCTATTCATAATCTATATCCTGTTATAGCTTGGTGATTGGATCGCCTAACGCCTTCAATCCAATGTCAAGTACAGCCATCTACTTGCCAGAGAAATAGTCTATTCAAAATATGTAACCTGTTACAGCTTGGTGAATAGGTCGCCTAACGCCTTCAATCCAATGACAAGTACAACCATCCACTTGCCAGATGATATATCTATTAAAAATCTATATTCTGTTATAGCTTGGTGAGTAGTTCGCCCAACACCTTCAATCCTATGGCAAGTACAGCC
>NW_016988958.1:0-309 GCF_001483705.2 Eufriesea mexicana | reverse complement strand
GTCAAACCGATCCCAACCGTCCTTAGCCTGACCTAACCGATCCAAACGTTACATAACTCAACCCATCGAGCCACAACCACCACTGCTGGCGTCCCGATTGTCGAGCGGAGTATAGTAGAGCCACGTAGAACGCAGAAATCCACCGAATAGCAGCGTATAGCACAAAAGTTAAAGCTCACCATTCCTAACTTAACCAACACCGACATAACCGAAAGTAACCTATCTCAAAGTAACACGACGAGACCACTATTGCGGTCCTTCCCGGAGCCCAGCAGAGCACACTGGAGCGAATTAGAGCGCAGAAATCCA
>NW_016988957.1:454-994 GCF_001483705.2 Eufriesea mexicana | reverse complement strand
TTTTTCCAGGAAGACTCTATGGCTTTGCAATGCCTATAACACGCCTATGGAATCTTTCCTCCTCATTTATGCGAGAAAGTTAGCTCACCACGATATTAGTAGAAAATGTCAATAATATAGACTTTCCCATCCAGATTCTATAGCATTGCAGTGGCAATACCACGCCAAAAGTATCTTTCAACCTTATTTATGCAAGAAAGTAACCTCACCAAGATGTTAGTCGAAAATGTCAATAAAATTATGTTTTCCAGCCAGATTCTACAGCATTGCAATGGATATAGCATGCCAAAAGGATCTTTCCGCCTTACTTATGCAAGGAAGATAGTTCACCACGGTATTAGTCGAAAATGTCAATAAAATTGAATTTTCCAGCAAGATACTATAGATATGCAACGGCTATAGCAAGCCAGTTGAATCTAGCCTCCTTATTTACGCAAAATGGTAGCTCACCACGAAATTAGTCGAAACTGTGAATAAAATTGAACTTTCCAGCCAGATTCTATAGCATTGCAGTGGCTATAGCACGCGAATAGAATCTTT
>NW_016988957.1:0-234 GCF_001483705.2 Eufriesea mexicana | reverse complement strand
GTCTATAGCACGCGAATAGAATCTCTCCTCCTTATTTATGTGAGAAAGTTAGCTCACCACGATATTAGCCGAAAATATCATTAAAATTGAATTTTCCATGAAGATTCTAAAGCACTGCTATTCCTCTAGCACTCCAACAGAATCTTACCTTCTTACTTATGTAAGGAAGTTTGCTCACAGCGATATTAGTCGATAATGTCAATAAAATAGACTTTCCCATCCAGATTCTATAGC
>NW_016988956.1:0-832 GCF_001483705.2 Eufriesea mexicana | reverse complement strand
AGGCAGAACATATTGGAGCACAGTAGAGCGCGGGAATCCACCAAATAGCAGTGTACAGGGTAAAAGTCAAAGCTACCATGTACTACCCTAACCTAACGTAACATATCCAAACGAAACCTAACCAAGCCAATCGTGCCGACACCAATATTGCTGCCATAGCAATAGCCATAGCAATAGCCGAGCAGAATATACTAAAGCACGGTAGAGCGCAGGAATCCACCGAGTAGCTGTGTATAGCACAAAAGTCAAAGCCATCCTAACCAAACTTAACCTAACCTGACCAAACCGAACGTAGCAAAACCCAACAAAACGTGCCACGACCGCTATTGCTGGCCTCCCCAGGGACAATCAGAACATGTTAGAGCACAGTAGAGCGCAGAAATCCAAGGAATGGAAGTGCATGGCACCAAAGTTAAAGCTTTACAGACTAAACTTGTCCAATCTTAGCACAATTGAAGGTAACATAACTAAAAGTAACGTGCCGAAACCGCTATTGCTGTCCTACCCAAATCCAAGCAGAGCATATTGGAGCGCAGCAGGGCGCAGAATTTCACCGCATAGCTGTGCATAGACAAATTTATGAGCATCCCATCTTAACATCGCCAAACCTTACCTGACCAAACGTAACTTAATTCAACCTATCGTGCCGCGACCGCTATTCCTGGCGTCCCGGAGACGAGCAGAGTGTGATAGCGCACAATATGGCGCTGGAGTCCATAGAATTGCAGTGCATAGCTCAAAAGTCGTAGCTAACCCAACCTAACCCAGTATATCCAAACACTGCCGAACGTAACCAAGCTGAGCCTAACGTGCTACCACCACTATTGCTGTC
>NW_016988955.1:0-679 GCF_001483705.2 Eufriesea mexicana | reverse complement strand
GCAAAGAAGTCAGTGCTACACTGTCCAAACATAACGAAGCGTAACATAGCCAAATGCAAACTATCTCAACCTATCGTGCCGTGGCAACTACTGCTGACAACACCAGAGCCGAGCAGCACAGATTAGGGGCAGGAGAGTTTAGAAATCCATAGAAACACAGTGTATAGACGAATATCATGGCTATCATAATCGAACTATACCTAACCCAACCTCGCCAATCTAACATAATAGTGATCGCTGAATGTCACGTTTCGTTAGGTTAGGTTTGATTATGTTTGGTCAGGCTGCCTTCGTCTTCTGTGCCATGCACAGCAATGCGGTCGATTTCTACGCTCTACTGTGCTCTTCCATACTCTGCCCGGCTCTGCGTGTGCCAGCAATAGAGGTCTCGTCACGTTACGTTGGGTTAGGTTTCGTTTGCTCAGGTTAGGATAGGATAGTTCCAACTTTTATGCTCCACACTGCTTTTCGGTGGATTTCTGCGCTCTACCATGCTATAATATGATCTGATTGGCTCAGGGATGCCAGCTATACTGTTCTCGGAAAGTTATGTTGAGTTAGGTTACGTTTGGATAGGTTAGGCTTGTCTGGGTTGTGTTAGGATAGCTTTGACTTTTCTGCTATGCATTGCCATTCTTTGGACTTCAACGCTCTACTCTAATTTAATATTTTCTGCTTG
>NW_016988954.1:0-498 GCF_001483705.2 Eufriesea mexicana | reverse complement strand
TAGTGGCTTCGGCGCGTTACATTGAGCTATGTTACGTTCGGTCATGTTAAGTGTGGTTAAGTTAGGATAGGGTAACTACTACCATTGTGCTATGCACTGCGATATTATGGATTTCTGCGCTCTACTCTCCTCTAATATGCCATGATTAGCTTTGAGGAGGGGAGAAATGGTGGTACCGGTGCATCGGTGCTACCGGATGAGTTTGGTAACGTTTGGTTACGTTACGTTTGGTTCGGTTAGGGAAGGATAGCTTCGACTTTTGTGCTTTACGCCGCCATTCGTTTGATGCCTCCGCTCTACTCTGGTGTAATATAACCTGCTTCTATCCGGGAGTCCAGAAATAATGTCCGTGGCGAAATAGGATGTGTTATGTTACGTTCGGTTATATTAGGATAGGATACGCTCGGTTGGGTTGTCTTTGCCTTTTGCGCTGTGCACTGGTATTCGGTGTATTTCTGCGCTCTACTGTGCACTAATATTTCTTGCTTGGCTCTGGTA
>NW_016988953.1:0-592 GCF_001483705.2 Eufriesea mexicana | reverse complement strand
ATCTACGTTCGGTTAGGTTAGGTTAGGACAGGTTGGGCTAGGACGTCTCACACTTTTGTGCTACACAATGCAATGCGGTGGATTACTGCGCTCCACTGTGCTCTAGCATATTGTGTTCGACCCTAGTGGGGCTAGCAATAGTAGTCTCGGGAAGTTAGGTTGAGTTAAGCTACGTTCGTTTATGTTACGTATGGTTATGTTTGGATACGCTAGCTTCGACTGTCATGTTACGCACTGCGATTCTATGCATTTCTGGGCTCAACCTACCCTAATATGCTCTGCTTGGCGATGGGGAGCCGAGCAATTTTTGACTCGGCACGTTAGACTTTGTCAGTCTACGTTCGGTTACGTTAGCTTACGTTGGGTTTGGTCAGGGTTTCTTTGACTTTTGCGCCATTCACTGCAATATGTACGCTTTCTGCGCTTTGACGTGCTCCAGTATATTCTGCTTGTCTCTGGGGAGGCAAGCAACTCTGGTCTCGGCACGATATCTTAAGTTAGGTTACGTCTGCTTACATTGCGTTTGGCAAGGTTAGGACAGGGTAGAGTTGACTTTTGTGCTATACTCGCCATTCTGTCGATTTAAGCGTCC
>NW_016988952.1:0-1029 GCF_001483705.2 Eufriesea mexicana | reverse complement strand
ACGTCCAGACATACAACAATACATTCGTCCATACAGACGTCCATACATACAACCTTCCATACATCCATACATACATATATAAATACATCCATTCAAACATCCATACATACTCATCCATAAATCCAGCCATCCATACATCCACCTATCGGCACAGCCATCCGTCCATACATCCATCCATCCATACAACCATTCTTCCATACATACAACCATCCATACATCCACCCATCCACGCATATATCGATCCACATATACATCCATCCACACATCAACCCAACAATCCATCCATCCATCCAGACATTCATACATACATCAATACATCCATGTATACATACACCCATACTTACATCCATACAAACATCCATACATACATCCATGCATACATCCATAAATTCAGCCATACAAGCATCCATACATACACCCGTTCTTCTGTCAATCCCCACTTCCGTTCATCCACCCACACATCCATACATCCATACAACCGTACATCCGCCCATCCATACCTCAAACCAAACATACACCCATCCATCCATACAACCTTTCAACCATACGTATATCCATCCATACATTCTCACATACAACCGTACAAACCTCCATACATGCATCCATACATGCATCCCTACATACGCCCTTCCATATACGCATCCATACATCCATACACATGTCCGTTCATACATGCATACATACATCCATCCATACCTCAATCCATCCATCCATCCATCCATCCATACAGCCATCCTTCCATACATCCATCCATCCATACATCTGCCCATCCGTACAGGCACCCATCCATACATCCATCGATCCACACATCTATCCATTCATACATCCATACATATATACATCCATACATAAATACATCCGCACATCCATACGTTCATACATCCATACATTCACACATAGATACATCCAAAAATCGGTCCAATCTTACAGCCATCCATCCATACATACGTCCATACGTACATCCACACATCCATACATACATCCATACATCCATACATCCACCCATAGATACATCCGTACATTCGCCCT
>NW_016988951.1:9470-10219 GCF_001483705.2 Eufriesea mexicana | reverse complement strand
TCCAGTGCTTCCGTTGCCTTGCGTTAGGTCACGCGAGGAACGGACACTCTAGCGCGGTGGACCGCAGCTACAAATGTTTCATGTGAGGCGCGGCGGGACACCGTGCCGGTGGGTGTAGTGCGCCTGCACCCATGTGCCCTGTTTGCGCCGGGCTCGGCCGCCGCTAGAACCACCGTCTGGGCAGCAAGACGTGCTGCCAGCCGGAGGCGAAATGCGCTGCTCGCCGGGCGCCTGCAGGCGCCGCATCCGCCTCGGCGCCGCGAGCACCACTTCCCTAGCTGCGTCCGTGAATTCCGCCTCCGCGACCGCTGCCGCGAAGGGCCAGCCGACCGGCGGAGCACCGGGCCCGCAGCCGACCCGAAAGTAGGGGGGCCAGGAGGAGGCCATGGACACGACCTAAATTTCACGCCGTCCAACAACTCGTGGGCGTCACAGGACCTGCTCCTGCAGCCGCCCGTTGAGCTGAGGGTCGGGATGGCTGTTACCGCAGAGCTGTACCGCATCCTCGACCAAGGCGCGTGGTTCGGGGATCGGGACGGCTCCGTGGCGATCATCGCCAGGGGACAACTGGCGGCACTTGCATCAACGCTGCTTCACAGCGGTGAGGGATTCGTGGCGGTGTCCTGGAACGACGTAGTCGTTGTGGTGTGCTTCGTCTCCACCAACCGCGGCCACTCGTCGTGCAAGATGTACCTGGACGAGCTCGGATGTTTGCTCAGTTGACAAATGGCTCGTCCGGTTCTGGTCCT
>NW_016988951.1:0-5054 GCF_001483705.2 Eufriesea mexicana | reverse complement strand
ACGTTTGGTTATGTAGCGATTTGTTAGGTTATGAGAGAGTAGCTTTTGCTTTAGTGCTATAGCCTGCTATTAGGTGGATTTCTGCGCCCTACCGAGATGTAATATTTTCAGCTTGGCTCTGGGAAAGCCACCAATAGTGGTTTCTCCGAGTTATGTTGCGTCAGGTTACGTTCTACGAGTTTGGATCGGGCAAAGCTTGGGCATGGTAGGTTTAAGTTTTGTGCTATGCACGGTTATTCGGTGGATTTCTACGCTGTGCTGTGTTCTATCGTGTCCTGATTGGCGCTGGGGATGCCAGCAATTGTGGTTGATGCAAGATAAGTTGTGTTAGCTTACGTCTGGTTATGTCACGTTTGGTTAGGATAGGACAAGTATCTTTGCCCATAGGGCTTGAGTCTTCTATTAGGCAGATTTCTGCGACCTACAACGCTCTAACGCTTTCGCCATGCCAGCAATGGTGTTCTCGGCACGCTACTTTGAACCAGGTTACGTTCAGTTGGTTTGTGTCAAGCTAAGTATGGTCAGGGCGGCTACAACTTTTGTACCCTTCACTGCTATTCAGTGAATTTCTGAGCTCAAGAGTGCTCTAATGTTTTCAGCCTCGCTCTGGGAAGGCCAGCAATAGCAGTCTCTGCTAGTCATGTCGATCCTTGTTACGTTCGGTTCGGTTGGGTAAGGCAAAGTTCGGTTAGGATAGCTTCAACTTCAGTGCTGTAAGCTGATATTCGGGTGATTTCTGCGCTCTACGGTGGTCTAGTATGTCCTGTTTGGCTCTGTGGCGGGCAGCAATTGCTGTCCCGGAACGTTAGGTTGAGTTATGCTTCGCTTGGTAATGCTGTGTTGGTTTTGGTTACGTCTATGTACCATTGGCTCTTCTGATCTACAATGCGTTTCTGTGGATTTCAGCGTTCCACTTTCCATTAATGTGCTCTGCTTGGTTCTGAGATGGCCAGCTATAGTGCTTGCGGCACGATAAGTTGGGACATGTTGCGTTTGGTTATGTTGCGATTGGTTATGTTAGGAGAGGATATCTTCGACTTCGGCGATATGGTCTGCTATTAGGTGGATTCCTGCGCCCCACAGTGCTCTAATATTCTGAGCTTGACTCTGGGAATGCTAGCAATTCTGGTCTCGGCAGGCTAGGTTGAGACAGGTTACGCTTGGTTTGGTTGGGTTGGGCGAAGTTTAGTTAGGATAGCTTTAACTTTTGTGCTGCACACTGCTAATCGGTGGATTTCTGCGGTTTACTGCGTTCTGGTATGTCCTGTTTGGCTCTGGGAAGGCCAGCAATGGTGGACCCAGCACGTTACGTTTAACAAGGTTACGTTCGGATTGGTTGGGTTTAACTAAGGTTGATTATGGTAGCTTCACCTTTCCCTCTGCGCAGTGATATACGGTGGACTACTGCGCTCTAGTGTGCTGTAGTACGTCCTGCTTGGCTCTGCGGTGGGCAGCAATTGCGGTCTCGGCATGTTATATAAAGTTACGCTATGTTCGTTTATGTTCTGTTGGTTTGGGTTTGGTATGGGTGGACTTGACTTTTCCGGTATACACTGCGATTATATTGATTTCTGCGTTCTACTCTCCACTAATGTGTTCTGCTTGGCTCAGGGGACGCCAGTAATTGTGGTCGCGGTACGTAAGGCTGAGTTGGGTTACGTTTGGTTATGTCACGGTTGGTTTGGTTAGGAGAGGTGTCTTAGACATTAGATCTATAGTCTGCTATTAGTTGGATCTTTGCGTTCCACAGTGCTCTAATATATTCAGCTAGGCCCTGGGAAGGCCAGGAATAGTGGTCTCGGCACGTCATGTTGATCCATGTTACGTTCGGTTCGGTTGAGTTAGGCAAAGTTGGGTTAGGATAGCTTCAACTTCTGTGCAGTAAACTGACATTCGGGGGATTTCTGCGCTCTCCGGTTGTCTAGTATGTCCTGTTTGGCTCTGGGTTGGGCAGCAATTGGAGTCTCGGCGCGTTAGGTTGAGTTAGGCTCCGTTTGGTTATGCTTTGTTGGTTTGGGTTAGGTTTATGCAGCTATGTCTCTTCTGATCTGCACTGCGTTTCTGTCGATTTCTGCGTTCTACGCTCCTCTAAAGTGTTCTTCTTGGCTCTGGGGAGGCCAGCAATATTGGTCGCGGCACGTTAGTTTGAGTTATGTTACATTTCGTTATGTTACGATTGGATAGGTAAGGAGTAGTTAGTTTTTGTCTTTAGCGCTATGGTCTGCTTTTAGGAGGATCTGTGCTACCTACGGTTCCCTAATGTATTCAGCTTTACACGGGAAAGGCCAGCAAAAGTTGTCTCCGAACGTTATATTTAGTCAGGTCACATTCGGGTATTTTGGGTTTGCCTGAGTTTGGTTATGATATATTTGACTTATGTGCCGTTCACTCCTATTCGGAGGATCTTTGGGCTCTCCTGCGCCCTAATTTATCCAGCTTGGTGATGGGGAGGACAGCAATAGCGGTCTCGGCACGCTATGATTTGTTATGCTACGATTGGCTATGTTTTCTTCGTTTGGGATTGGTTAGGGTGGCTTTCACTTCTATGACATGCGCTGCAATTCTATGGATTTCGGCGTTCCACTTTCAATTAATGTGTTCTGCTTGGCCCTGTCAAGGCCAGCAATAGTGGTCGCCGCACGTTAGGTTGGGTCAAGTTACGTTTGGTTATGTTACGATTTGATTTGGAAAGGATGGCTTTGACATTAGCGCTAGCTTCTGCTGATAGGTCCATCACTGCACCCTACAGTGCTCTAATAATTTCAGCTTGGCTCTGGGAAGGCAAGCAATGTTGGCCTCGGCACGTTATGATGAATCAGGATAAGTTGGGTGTGGTTGGGTAAGGCTGAGTTTGGTTAGGATATCTTTATCTTTCGTTCTGTACACTGCTATAAGGAGGATTCCTGCGCTCTACTGTGCTCTAGAATGTCCTGCTTGGCTCTGGGGAGGCCATCAATATCGGTCTCCGCAGGATAGGATTAGTTAGGATATGTTTGGCTATATTCCGTTTGTTTGGGTCAGGTTTGGATCGCTTCGACTTTTCCGATATACACTGTGATTCTTAGGATTTCTGCGCTCTACCCTCCACTAATCTGTTCTGCTTGGCCCTGGGGAGGCCGGCAATAGTGGTCGCTGCACGTTGGGTTGTGTTACGTTACCTTTGGTTATGTTACGATTGGTTAGGTTTGGAGAGGATATCTTCAGATTTAGTGCTTTAGCCTGCTATTATGTTGATTCTTGCGCACTACAGTTCTCTAATGTTTTCAGCTTGGCTCTGGGAAGGCCAGCAATGGTTGCCTCGGCACTTTATGTGGATCAAGTTACGCTCGGCAAGGTTGGATTTGGCTATGTTTTGTCAGTTTAGGTTTAGCTTTTGTGCCGTACACCGCTATTCGTTGACTTCTGCGCTATACAGTACTCTTGAATATCCTGCTTAGCACCGGGGAGTGCAGCAATTGCGATCTCGGCACGTTTGCTCGCGTTTGGCTATGTTTTGTTATGCTCCGTTGGCTTGGGTTTGCTTTGGGTAGCTTTGACCTTTCTGATATACACTGCTATACTATGGTTTTCGGATGTCCAGCCTCCACTATTGTGTTCAAGTTTCCTGTGGGGCGGCCGGCGATAGTGGTCCCGGCGCGTTAGGTTGAATTACTTCACGTTCGGTTATTTTATGATTGACTGTGTTAGCAGAGGATAGCTTCAACTTTAGCGCTGTAGTCTGCAGTTAAGCTGATACTTGCGCCCTACAGTTCTCTAATTTCTTTAGCTTGGCTCTAGGAAGGTGAGCAATAGTGGTCTCGGCACGTTATGTTGTGTCACGTTACGTTCGGTTAGTTTGGGTTAAGCTAAGTTTGGTCAGGATAGCCTTAACTTCTGTGCCGTACACTGCTAATCGGTAGATGTCTGCGCTGCACTGTCCCCTAGCACGTCCTGCTTGACTCCGCGGGTGCCAGCATTAGTGGTCGCGGCTCGTTATGTTTAGTCTGGTTATGTTCGGTTACGTTGGGTTAGGATAAGTTTGGTTTGACGGCTTTAACTTTTGTCATGTACACTGCTATTCGGCGGATTTCTGCGCTCTACTGTGCTCTAGTATGACCAGCTTGGCTATGGAAGGGCCAGGAATAGTGTTACACGCACGTTATGTTTGGTTAGTCTACGTTTGATGCGTTAGGGTAGGTAAGGTTAGGTAAGGATATCGTTGACTTCTTTGCTTTGCACCATAATGCGGCGCATTTCTGCGCACTATTGTGCTCTAGTATGTTCTGATAGGCTCTGTGGACGCAAGCAATAATGGTCGCGGCACGTTATGCTTAGTTGCTCCGCGTTTGGTTATGCTAGCTTCGGTATGGTTAGGTTAGGATATCATTGACCTTTGAGCTATACGCAGATGTTCGGTGGTTTGCTGCCTTCCACTTCGATCTACTCTAATCTGGCCGGCGGTAAGGCGGGGCGCCGTGCCACGGGGACGAGCTCCGCTCGCGCTGTTCCCGCGACAGCCGCGAAGACCGTAGCAATGCCCGGACACGACAAGGAGAAAAGCGGCGACAAGCTGTGCCCCATACTTAAGCGGCCGCCGTCGCGGTTTGGGTACCCGAGGGCTCGAATCTCTCTTGCGCGGAGGCCATTTCCGCTGCAAGAGAGTAGATAAATCTCGCCGACATAGTGATCGAGGACTTGCGCCCCCGTGGGACCGTTTCCGGCTGTCTCCTGCTGGAGATCGTTAGACCCGAGGGCGCAGAGCGAGCCACCGCTCTCGCTGGGCGAATGAGCGAAGTCTTGGGGGGATCCGGCGTGCGGGTTGCGGTTTCCACCAAAAAAGCGGAGCTGAGGGTTTCAGGGCTCGACGACTCTGTCACGCCCCGCGTGGTGGCAGCTGCACTGGCCAGGGTCGGTGATTGCACCGAGGCGGAAATAAGAATCGGAGTGATCCGAACTTCCGCTTCGTGGCTGGGCTCTGTTTGGGACCAGTGTCCGCTCTCGTCAGCGAGAACGGCCGTCCATTGCGGGCGGATCCGCGTCAGCTGGACTTCGGCCCGTGTCGTAGACTTCGAGGC
>NW_016988950.1:3914-4301 GCF_001483705.2 Eufriesea mexicana | reverse complement strand
TGTGGATGTATGGATGTATGGATGGATGGACGTATGGTAGGATGGATGTACGAATGTATGGATATATGTATGTATGGATGTTTGAAAGTAAGGATGTATTTGAGTTACGTATGTATGGATGGTTGTATGTATAGACGTATGGATGTACGAATATATGTTTGTACGAATGCATGGTTGTATGGACGTGTGGGTGGATGAATGGATGGGAGGATGGACGGAAGAACGGATGTATGTATGGATGTTTGTATGGATGGATGTATAGATGTATGTATGGATGTATGTAAGAATGTATGTATGGATGTATGGATGCGTGTATGGAACATCGTATGTATGGATGCATGTATGGATGGATGTATGGATGTATGAACGGATGTATGGAAGCATATA
>NW_016988950.1:0-348 GCF_001483705.2 Eufriesea mexicana | reverse complement strand
ATGCATGGTTGTATGGACGTGTGGGTGGATGAATGGATGGGAGGATGGACGGAAGAACGGATGTATGTATGGATGTTTGTATGGATGGATGTATAGATGTATGTATGGATGTATGTAAGAATGTATGTATGGATGTATGGATGCGTGTATGGAACATCGTATGTATGGATGCATGTATGGATGGATGTATGGATGTATGAACGGATGTATGGAAGCATATATCTATGGATGTATGTATTGGTGTGGGTATGGATGTATGTATGCATGTATGTATGGTTGTATGTGCGGATGTGTGATTGGGTGTATGTACGGATGTGTGGATGTACGTATGGATGTACGTATGGATGT
>NW_016988949.1:0-590 GCF_001483705.2 Eufriesea mexicana | reverse complement strand
TCTTTTGGCTTGCTATAGCCATTAAAATGCTCTGGAATGTTGCTGGAAAGTTCAATTTTTCTGGCATCTTCGAATAATATCGTAGTGAGCCACCTTTCTTGCATAAATATGGAGGAAAGGTTCTATTGGCGTGCAATAGCCCTCGCAATGCTCCGGAATCTGGCTGGAAAATTCAACTTTACTGACATTTTCGACAAATATCGTAGTGAGCTTCCTTTCTTTCATAAATAAGGTGGAAAGCATCTTTTCGCGTTTCGCGTGCTATAGCCACTGCAATGCTATAGAATCTGGCTGGAAAGTTCAATTTTATTGACAGTTTCGACTAATATCGTGGCGAGCTACCATTTTGCATAAATAAGGAGGGTAGATTCTATTGGCGTGCTATAGCCGTTGCATTTCTATAGTATCTTCCTGGAACATTCAATTTTATTGACATTTTCGACTAATATCGTGGTGACCTAACTTCCTCTCATAAGTATGGAGGAAAGATCCTTTTGGAGCGCTATAGCCATTACATTGGTGTAGACTCTGGCTGGAAAATTCAATTTTATTGACAGCTTCGACTAATATCGTGGTGAGCTAGCTTCCTT
>NW_016988948.1:0-539 GCF_001483705.2 Eufriesea mexicana | reverse complement strand
CCATTCATCCATCCATCCATAAATACATCCATCCAAACATCCATTCATCCATCCATGCATCCATCCATTGATCCATCCATCCATAAATGCACTCATCCATCCATACATCCATTCATATTTACATCCATACATCCAAACATCCGTACATCCTTACATTCGTACATCCGTGCATCCATCCATTCGTACATCCATACATACGTCCATACATCCATACATCCATACATCTTCATCTGTACATACATACATCCACACATCCATAAATCCATCCATCCAAACATCCATCCAACCATACATACACCAATCCATCCATCCACCTATACATCCATACATACATCAATACATACGTCCATACCTACAATCACACACTCATCGTTACATGCATACACACGCACATCCATACATACATCCACACAAACATCCGTACATACACCCACACGTCCCTACACTCATGCATCCATACATATGTACATGAATAAATCCATCCTTCCATATATCCTGCCATCCACACATACATCCACCCATACATCCATCCATCGTTG
>NW_016988947.1:274-544 GCF_001483705.2 Eufriesea mexicana | reverse complement strand
GAGCTCTATATTGCTCTAATACATTCTTCTTGTCCCTGGGGCGGCCAGTATTAATGTTCGTGCCACGCTTGGTTGAGTTTAGTTACATTCGCTTTGGTTAGGTTACGATACGTCTGGTCGAGGTGGCTTTGAATTTTGTGCTATACATTGCTATCTGGTGGCTTCCTACGCCCTGCTTGGCTCTACTATACTCTTCTCGGCCCAGTGGAGGCCTGCAATGGTGGTCTGGGATCGTTAGGTTGAGTTAGGCTACGTTTGCTTTAATTATGT
>NW_016988947.1:0-225 GCF_001483705.2 Eufriesea mexicana | reverse complement strand
ATTGTTCGGTGGACTTCTGCGCTCTACCGTGCTCTTATATGCTCTGCTTGGCTTGAAGAGGACAGCAATGGCGGTCTCGGCATGTCACCATGTATTCTGTTACGGTTGCTTATGAAACGATTTGTTAGGTTAGGACAATTTATCTTTAACTTCAGTGGCATGCACTGCTACTCAGTGGATTCCAGCTCCCTACTGAGCTCTAGTATATTCTGTTTGGCTCTGAGG
>NW_016988946.1:10125-10867 GCF_001483705.2 Eufriesea mexicana | reverse complement strand
TGCAGAAAACCAAACCTAACCTAGCCAAACGTAGCATATCTCGACACGAAGAACCGTGACCTCCGCTCTTGGCCTCCCCAGAGCCAAGAAGGATGTAGTTGAGTACAGCAGCTCATAGAAGTCCACGGAATAGCAGAGGAAAGCACAAAAACCTATGTAGCCTATCCTAACATAGCCAAACGTAACAAAACTGAACGTAGTAGATCCGGACTCAACGCGCCGTGACCATTGTTGCTGGCCACCACAGACACAAGCAGAGTGTACTAGAGCACAGCAGTGCGCAGCAATACGACGCATTGCAGTGAATAGAACAAAAGCTGGAGATATCCTAACCTACCCTGTCCTAATCTAACATAACCGTACGTAGCATAACTCAACATAGCGTGCCGCGACCACTGCTCCTGGACTCCCCAGCACCAAGCAGAGTATGGTAGAGTACAGTAGATCACAGGATTCCACCAAAGAGTAGTGTATAGAGTGAAAGTCGGAGCTATCCTGACCAAACTTATCCTAACCCGACCGAAGCAAACGTCACCTAACACAACCTATCGTGCCACGAACACTATTGCTGGCCTCCCCACACCCAAACAGAACATAGTAGAGGGAGTAGAGTGCAGAAATCCATAGAATCGCAGAATAAGGCAGAAAAATCGAAAATACCCAAACCTAACCCAAACCAGCGTAAACAACCCAAAAGTAGCCTAACTCAAGATAACGTGCAGCGACCACTACTGCTGGACCC
>NW_016988946.1:0-1639 GCF_001483705.2 Eufriesea mexicana | reverse complement strand
AGTGCGCGGAAATGCACCGAATAGCAGTGTACAGCACAAAAGTCACAGAAATCCTAACCTGGCCTTCCTAACCTAACCTAGCGGACCGAAACTTAACAGAAACTATCGCTCAAAGACAACTATTAAATGCCGCCCCATAGCCAAACAGAACATTTTATAGCGCAGCTGTGCGCAGAAATCCAAAGACTAGCAGGGTATGCGACAAAAGTCTATGTCACACCATAATAGCCTGACCAAACGCAACATAAGCAAACGTAGATATATTCTACCTAACGTGCCGAGACCACTACTGCTGGCCACCCTAGAGCCAAACAGAATATACTAGAGCACAGTAGAACGCAGAAATCCGCGGATAGCCGTGTATAGCACAAAAGTCTGAAATATCATATCCTAACCTCGCCAAATGTAGCGTAAATGAAACCATCGTGCCGAGATCATTATTGCTGGCATCCCCACATCCAAGTAGGATGCACGACAGCACAACAGAGCCCGGAAATCCACCGCGTTGAAGTGTATGGTACAAAAGTCATGCAAACCCTGGCCTAACCTAGCATTACCTAGACTAACCAAACGTAACCCAACCCAACCTAACCTGCCACGACCACTATTACTCGCCTCCCCAGAGTCGATCAGAGTATAGTAGAGCAATGTAGAGAGCTGGAATCCACCGCATAGCAGTGTACAGCATAAGAGCCAAGGCCATGCTGCCCAAACGTAAGCAAACATGTCATAAGCAAACGTAACCTAACACAATAATCGTGCCATGACAGATATAACTGACCTACCCAGGGTCGAGCAGAGTATAGTAGAGCGACGAAGAGCGCAGAAATCCAGCGAATAGCATTGTATAGCACAAAATTCAGGGTTACCCTATCCTAACCTAACCAAGCCTTACATAACCGAACGTAACATAAGTCAATCCAACGCACCTAGAGCACTATTGCTGACAACACGAGAGCCAAGCTGAATAAACTAGGGAGCAGTTGAACGCAGATATCCGTCGCATTGTAGTGTAAAGCACAAGAGTCTTGTCTATCATAACCTAGTCGCAACTATCCCAACCAAGCCGAATGTGAGATAGCAAAAACTAACTTGATTAGACCCTGCTGCTGGACTAACCATCGCCAAGCAGAACATATTAGAGCAAAGTAGCGCGCAGAAGTCCACAGACTGGCTGTGTATAGCATAAAATTCAAAGATGTCCTGACAAAGACAACCCTAAACGAACCTAACCAAGCGTAGCCTATCTCAACGTAACGTGCTGAGAATACTGTTGCTGGCCTCCCCAGATTCAAGTAGAGAATATTAGTCCAATGTAGTTCGAAGGAATCCACAGAACAGCAGTGTATGTCACAAAAGTCAAAGCTATTCTCTCCTAACGTAACTAAACGTAACACAGCCAGACGAAATCTTGCTCAACCTAACGTGCCGAGACGACTATTGCTGGTCTCCCAAGAGCCATGCAGAACATACTAGAGCAGAGTATATCGCAGGAATCCGCCGAAATGGCGCGTCTAGTACAAAAGTCGCAGCTATCCTAACCAAACTTAACGTAACTTAACACAGCCACACGTACCTTGACAAAACCTGACGTGCCACGACGACTATTGCTAGTCTCACGGGAGCCAAGCAGAGTGTA
>NW_016988945.1:0-572 GCF_001483705.2 Eufriesea mexicana | reverse complement strand
CTGCACGAAAGTCCAAGCCATCCTAGCGAAACATAACCTAATATAAAGTAATCAAACGTAGCCCAACTCAACATAACGTGACGCGGTTGATGCTGGCCTGCCCAGGGCCAAGCAGAATATAGTAGAGTATAATCGATTGCAGAAATCCTCCGAATAGCAGTGAACAGCACAGGAGTCACAGATAACGTGACCGAGGTTGACATAACGCAACCTGACCAAACGTAACATAACACAACCTACCGAGACGAGACCGCCATTGATGGGCTCGCCAGAGCCAAGCAAAATGTGCTACAGCACAGCAGAGCGCAGAAATCCACCAAATAATATTGTATAGCACGAAAGTCAAAGCTATCCTGACCAAACTTAGCGTAACATAGCCTAACCAAACGTTACTCAACCTAACGTGCCTCGGCCGGTATTGTTCACCACCCCAGAGTCGAGTAGATTATAGTAGAGTAATGTAGAGCGCAGGAATCCACCGAATAGCAGTGTATAGCGCAAGGGACGAAGACATACTAACCAAACATGGTATAACCAATCCTAACCAAACATAGCATAACTGAATGTAAGGT
>NW_016988944.1:0-554 GCF_001483705.2 Eufriesea mexicana | reverse complement strand
CATGTCACAGCAAATTGGAGCGAAGAAATTCACCGAATATCACTATATAGCTCAAAAGTCAAAATACCTATCCCTACCTAGCCAAACGTAACACACCCAAACGAAGCATATCCCAACTTGTGTTATTGCTGGCCTGGCCAGAGCCAAGCAGAAAATGTTGCATCGCAGGAAAGCGCAGAAATATGTGGATAGCATTATATAGCGCAGACGTCTAAGACAGCATATCCTAACCTCACCAAACGCAACATAAACAAATGTGGCATAGCTCAACCTGACGTGCCGAGATCACTGCTGCTGACATCTGTAAAGCCAAACGGAATGCACTAGATCACAGCGGAGCGCAGATGTCCGTCGCATTGTAGAGTATAGCGAAAAAGTCAACCATATCCTGATATAACGTGACCTTTCCTTACATATCCAAACGTAACATAAGCAAACGTAACATATCACAGACTAACGTGCCGCAACCACTAACTCTGGCCACCACACATCGATGCAGAATGCATTTGAGGAGTGCAGAACGGTGAAATGCTATGAATCGCATTGTAAAGCGG
>NW_016988943.1:0-719 GCF_001483705.2 Eufriesea mexicana | reverse complement strand
AAATGGAAATATCACTAAGCCTAACCGTCCTATACATTGATTACTCTAGACTTGCATTGGAATGTATATAATCAGCGAACAAGTTTGTCCAACGTCTGCAGTGCTCAAATGGTCGACGCATAAACTTCCGAAATACTTATTCTAATGATCTCTAGCCGTAAGTGATGTATGCATTGATTATTCCAGAACTAGTGCGATATTAAAGTCATGCGTGTTCAAGTTAATCAAAAAGCTACAATACAGTGATGTTGGCGTTACTTAGTGATATGCTGTCTGTCGTTAATATCTCGAGCGGTAATGGATCTGTCCCTTGTCGCACTACAATTTCTAGAGAATATAAATCGTCATTGAGTAGAAGAATCATTCGTCTACAGCACTCTGTTGATGAATGCACTAGGAACCGTACTGTCAACTGTAAATGACTGTAGGCATAACCGTACTACACAATGTCTACCATAAACACCCTTTGGAGTACATATAATCACTGAACAGATTAATCTAACAGCAACTGTGCTCTGACGGTGGATGCATGAAGCACAGTACTTTGATTTGAACATTTCTCTAGGCCTAACTGACGGGTTCACTCATAATTCTAGAAAAACTGGATTGTAAGTCATCCGTGTACAGATTAATCCAACTGCTGCTGTGCTGTAACGATGACTGTACTCATTACCGTTATGTCAATTGCTAATATCTCGAGCTATAACGGTTCTGTCTTC
>NW_016988942.1:0-491 GCF_001483705.2 Eufriesea mexicana | reverse complement strand
GACTGTACATGCCATTGGATTGAAGGCGTTAGGGGATCTACGAACCAAGCTATAACAGGTTATGTATTTTGAATTGACCTATTCTTTGGCAAGTAGATGGCTGAACTTGCCATTAGATTGAAGGCGTTAGGCGATCTTATCACTAACATATGGCAGCTCATCGATTTTGCATAGACTTATTCTCAGGCAAGTAGATGCCTGTACTTGCCAATGTATTGAAGACGTGAGGCGATCTATTCACCAAGCTGTAGAAGGTAATAGATTCTTAATTGACTTATTCTCTGGCAAGCAGACGGCTCTACTTGCCATTGGTTGAAGGCGTTAGACGATCTAGTCACCAAGGTATAAAATGTTATATGTTTTGAATAGACCTATACTCTGCCAACCAGATGGCTGTACTTGCCATTGGATTGAAGGCGTTATCCGAACTATTCACCATGCTATATCAGGTTACAGATTTTGAATAGACCTATTCTCTGGCAACTAGATGG
>NW_016988941.1:0-247 GCF_001483705.2 Eufriesea mexicana | reverse complement strand
TGTATGGATCTGTGTATTGAAATGTGTATGGATGCATGGAAGGATGGATGGATTGGTGGATGGGTGTATGGTAGGAAGAATGTATGTATCGATGGATTTATGGATTGGTGGATGTTTGGATGGATGGATGTATGGAATTCTGGACGTATGTGTGAATGTATGTATGGATCGATGGATGTATGGGTGTCTGGATTTTTGGATGGGCAGGTGTATGGATGGATGGATGTACTGCAGGATGGATGGACGG
>NW_016988940.1:0-703 GCF_001483705.2 Eufriesea mexicana | reverse complement strand
GGAGTCTAGGGGAAAAGAGAGTGGCGGATCGCGAGAGCCAAGTAACCTACAACCGCGAGACACTAGCCTACTATCCCCGCATCCTGCGTCACGATCCCATAGAAGATTCGAATTCAGGCTTCCCACGGCTGATCCCGCGGCAAGACAATAAACTCTTTGTCCGAGCTCGAGGATCTTCGATCTTTATTACAATGCACTGTGCATACCGCGAACGTAGCTCCTCGCGTTTTGTTATTCAACGAGCGGCCACCACGTCGTCGCGAGGAATTGCGCTTTTTTTACCCCCACCACGGCTGCTCTCTTCGCTCAAACTTTTGACGTCACCGGCACGTGCGTTTTCGGCTTAACGACGCTTAATCGACCAACCCCGCCGCTCTATTGCGATTTTCAATTAATCCTTTCTCGCGAGGAAATTTATGGACGACGGTGAGATTTATAGTCGAGATGATCTAAGCGATCTTGCGCGATAACTCGACTTTTATCGTCCCGTTTTTATCGCTCGTTAAAAACGCCTGTGTACGAGGTGAATTAATCCGAGAGTAACCTCGAACAAAGGTTTGAAACAGTAGAACGATGCTTAGGTGCTGGAAGAGACCCATGGGTGACGAGGATCCAAGATGTTTGGAGTTTTCGAAGATGGAAGAGTAAATTGTTCAGAGTAATTGGAAGCTGATGTACTTGAGATCGTTTGTAGGTTAGCAAT
>NW_016988939.1:0-539 GCF_001483705.2 Eufriesea mexicana | reverse complement strand
CATTTTCGACTAATATCGTGTTGAGATATGTTTCTTGCATAAATAAGGAGAAAAGATACTAATGGCGTGCTATTGCCGTTGGAATGCTATAGAATCTGGATGGAAAATTCAATTTCATGGAAATTTTCGACAAATATCGTGGTGAGCTAACTTTATTGCATAAACAAGGAGGAAAGATTCTATTGGCGTGTTATAACCATTGCAGGGCTATAGAATCGGCTCGGAAAATTCAATTTTATTGACATTTTCGACTGATATCGTGGTGAGCTAACTTTCTTGCATACAAAAGGAGGAAAGATTCTATTGGCGTGCTACAACCATTGCAATGCTGTAGAATCTTGCTGGAAAATTCAATTTTTTTGACATTTTCGACTAATAGCGCGGTGAGCCAACTTCTTTGCATAAATAGGGAGGAAAGATCCTGTTGTCTTGCTATAGCCATTGCAATGCTGCAGAATCGGGCTGGAAATTTCAAATTTATTGTATTTTCGACTAATATCGTGGTGAGCAAGATTCCTTGCATAAGTATGGAGGGGAGA
>NW_016988938.1:0-4250 GCF_001483705.2 Eufriesea mexicana | reverse complement strand
TTGCTAATATCTCGATGGACAGTGTATCTGTATTTTGTCATTCTAGAATTGTCATAGAACCTAACTCATCATTGTGCAGTATAACCTGAGATCGACTCTGCCATATTGGTGGTTGTAGAAAGTACCGAACTAACAATTGGGTGCAGCTCAAGCGAGGACCTTAATGTACGTTGATAATTCTACAGTCGCATTGAAATTTTCATTATCGTTGGAAATTGTTATTGAGCGACCACAACAATGTGATTTTGGCTGTACTCAGCGCTGTGTCGTAATCTGTTAATATCTCAAGGAATAATGGATCCGTATATCTCGTACTATAATAGCTGTGGTATATTCATCTGCAGTGAACAGAGTAATAAAACAGCAACAGTGATCTTGTGGAAGATGCACTAAATGCGGTACTGTCAATTGTGATTATCACTAGCCTCAATATACATAAGTTATTCTGGAATCACTTTCGAATTTATAAGTTCATTTATCAAAGTAGTCCAACGGCTACATTACCACGATGGCGGTTGTAATCAGTACTGTGTTGTCAATTGCAAATATCACGAGGGAGAGTATGCTTGTGTTTTGTCACTCTAGAACTGTTGTAAGAATTAAATCATCATTCAACAGAATATTTTAGCGGCTACTGCGCTGTATTTGTGGATGTAATAAGTGCCGTGCTAACAATTGGAATTATCTCAAGCACACCGCAACATATGTCGATTATTCTAGAATTGCATTTGGTATTTACATCACCAGTGAGCATACCTGTTGAACGGCTACAAGGCTGTGATGATGTCTGTACTAAGTAGCGCGTCGTCATTTGTTAATATCTCGGGGGATAGGGGATCTGCATTCCTCGTTTCAGAATTGCTGTGGAAAATACAGCATCAGAGAGCGCACTAATCAAGCGGCAAGTGTGATCTGGGGGAAGATGTACCAGATGCCGTCCAGTAAGTTGTAGATAACCCAAGCGATATTCACATTACAAATAGGTTATTCTAAAATAACTTTCAAATGTACATTATCAGTGAAGAAGGTAGTCCAGCGACGACCGTACTGTGGCGGTGGATGTACTCATTACTGTGTTGAAAATTCCTAATGTATGGAGGGACAGTGGATATGCATTTTGTCATTCTAGCACAGTCATATAACTTAAATCATCGTTAAACCGAATAACACTACGGCTACTACGTTATATTGGTGGATGAAGTAAGTACCGTCCTAACAATAGGAAATATCTCAAGTCATAACCGTAATATGCGTTGACTATTCCAGAATTGCTTTGGTATTTGACCAACAGTAAACATAGATATTGAGCGGGTACGATACTGTGACTATGGCAGAGCTCAGTATTGTGTTGTCATTTGTTAATATCTCGAGGGATAACGGAGCTGCATATCCCGCTCAAGAATTGCTGTGGAATATACGTCATGAGTGAAAAGGACAATACAACGGCAACAGCGACCAGTTGGTAGACGTATTAAATGCCGTACTGCCAACTGTAAAGAACACTAGTCATAACCGCACTATGCATATGCTATTCTAGAATCTCTTCCGAATTTACATGGTCAGTGTACAAAGTAGTCCATCGGCTACATGATTGTGGCTAAGGGGCCAGCGGATCTGTATTTTGTCCTTCTAAAATTGTTACAGGTATTAAATCATCTGTGAACAGCTTAATCCAACGGCTACAGTGCTATGCTGTAGGATGTAACTAGTACCATACTGTCAGTTGGATATATCTCAAATAATAACCGTACTTGACACTGATTACTGCTGAATTACTTTGTAGTCTACATCATCAGAAAACAATGCTGTTCAACGGCTAGAGAAATGTGTTGATGGCTGTACTCAGTACTGTGTTGTCAACTGTTAATTTCTCTTGGGAAAATGAAACGTCTTTTTTCATTCTACGATTGCTGCAGGATACAGATCGTCAGTGTACAGTTTAATCGAACGGCTACAGTGCAATATGGGTGAATGTAATATATGCAGTACTAGTTCACATCTCGCGGTATTGTGGTCCTGCATTTCCCGTTCTTGAATTGCTGTGAGGTATGCGTGATGTGTGAACAGATTAAAACAATGGCGACAGTGCTCTATTTGTAGATGCAATAGTGACAGTACTGTGAAGAGTACAAATATCACTAGCCGCAACCTCAGGGTATATAGCTTATTCAAGAATTACCTCAGAATTTCCATCATTAGTGAACAAAGCAGTTCAGCGTCTACATTACAGAGATGATGGCTGTACTAGGTACTGTGTTGTGAATTGTCAATATCTCGACTGTCAGTGGATTTGTATTTTACCATTGTAGAGATGTTATGGAACTTAATTCATCACGCCGAAGAGTAATCCAACGGCTACAGAGCTATATAGTTGGACGTTCGGAGCACTGTACAGTCGCATTTGAATATCTCCAGCCATGACCGCACTATACGCAGATATTTCTAGAATTGCCATGGAATATATATAATCATTGAGCAACGTTATTCAACCGTCCCTATACTGTGGCGAAGACTGCACTCAGTACATTGTCGTCAATTGTTAATATCTAAAGAGATAATGTATCTGCATTTATCATTTTGGAATATCTGTCGAATGTCCAACTTCGGTTACCAATTTCGTCAAACTGAAATGGTGCTCTGTTTGTAGCTGTACTTATTATCGTACTGTGAAATACAAACGTCTCCAGCCCTAACCGTAGTATACATATTATATTCGAGAATTACATAGGAGTTTACAACATCAGTAAACAAAGTATTCCAACGTATACATCACTACGGTAATGGCAGGAATCAGTACTATGTTGTCAATTGTTGATATCTCGAGGTATAATGGACCTTCATCCTTCATCCTAAAATTGCTGTAGGACATGCATCTTCGGTAACCAATCTGATCCAATGTAAACACTGCTGTGATAGTAGGTGCACTCGTTACCGCACTAAGACTTGTAAATGTCACTAGACATAATCGTAGTATGCATAGGTAATTCCGCTATTGTTAAGTAATTTGCAGCATCAGTGAAGAAAGTATTCCAACGTCTACTTTACTATGATGGCGGCAGTACTCGGTACTGTGGTGTCTGTGCTATAAATCTCGAGGGATAAGGGATCTGCGCTTCTTGTTGTTGAATATCTGTAGATCTAACATCTTCAGTGACAATCTTTATCCAAGGGCATCAGTGGTCCGTTGATAGATGTAGTTATTGCAGAAATGTGAATCGTTAACGTCACTAGCCATAACCGCATTATACATTTCTTATTCCAGACTTACCTTGGAATTGTCATCATCAGTGTACATAGTAGTCCAACGTCTACATTACAGTGGTGATGGTTGTACACGGTACGGTGTTGTAATTGTTGATGTCGCATGGGATGTTTGTTCTATGTCTTGTATTCCTAGAATTGCTATGTAGACCAAATCATCATTGAACACATGAATTCCACGGCTGCAGAGCTATATTTGTGGATGTAGCGGGTAACGTACAGTCTATTGAAAATATCTCAAGCAATAGCCGTACTATATATTGATTATTCTAGAATTGCTTTGGGCCTTACTTTATAAGTGAACAATGTTATTCATCTGCTACTATACTGCCACGACGGTTGTGCTCAGTACTGTGTTGTCATTTGCTAAAATCTCGAAGTATGGTGGAACTGTCTTTCGTCATTCTAGAGTTGCTATGAAACCGAAATCATCATGCAGCTGACTAATCGAACGGCTGCAGTGCTCTGTTGGTGGATGTACGGTGTACCGCTCTGCAAACTGTAAATATCCCTAGCTATTGCCGAACTAATCATAACTAATTCCAGAAATACTTTAGAATCTACAACATCAGTGAACAATATAGTACAACTGCCACATTACTGAGATGGTGGCTGTGCTCAGTAGTGAGCTTTCAATTGTCAATATCGCGAGGGATGATGGATCCATGTTTTTTCATTCTAGGAATGGGATGGAGACTTAGTCATCACTGAACAGCGGACACAGCGTATTCCTGCGGCTACGGAACTCTGTTGGTGGATGTACTTCGCACCGTACTGCCAACTGTAAATGTCCCTAGCTATTACCGTACGATACACAGACCATTGTTGGACTGCTGTGCAACTTATGCCATCGATGAACAAACCAATAAAACGATTACACTGCTGTGACGGTAGCTGTACTCACTACTGTGCTGCCAATTGTTAATAGGTCAATGGGAAATCGACGTTCGCCTTGGTATTCTGGAAATGTTATAGAAGCTAAATCATCA
>NW_016988937.1:0-1052 GCF_001483705.2 Eufriesea mexicana | reverse complement strand
CAAATGTCTCAGAAATTTTCCCTGGTTATTGTTCTTTAGTTTTGAAAATGGGGAATTTTGTACCGCCGTTTAGGGAATCCTGTTGCTCTTGTGTCAAGATGGCGGATTTCCTCGTGTATTAGAAGCAGCGACATCTAGGTCGCCGCGTTAGCGACGGAGAAATGTTATCTTTGAATTATACTCTTCCTCGGCGAACGGGAAATTTCATCTGCTATAGATAAAATTGTTCTTTACCGCGAAGAATTTAAAATTTTGCGCTGTTACCGGGGGAAATACGCTTTTGGAATATGGGGGGGAGACGGAGATAAAGAGTTTCTTCGGCTCATCGAATTTCTGACGTTTTAATCGTTGTTACTGATAGCACGAGACAATTATTTTTCGAAGCTATCGATAACCACGAAAACTCGTAACATTTCACCCGAGTATCCGAAATATTCCACGTGCTCGTACCGCGTTTCAAGAAATTCGATAAACATGGAATAAATCAAGCGGAATAATTAATTAAACCGGAATAACTCGTATAATAATCGGTTTAGAGAAATATGGCACAGATTCTCGTCTAACGAGGACAGAATTCTAGAAAACTGTGCGAAGTATTACAGAATATTTTTCTATTACGAAACGTTTTCCCAAGTATGCACAGAGTCGAACGATCTTTATACGAGCAAAAACCACCGTCCATGAGGAACGATGAGCGGAAAAAGCCAGACAAGCGTGACAGCCGCAGCGTAACGTCGATTTGACGATACCAGTCATCGAGGTCTAACCAAGTATCGACGAAATATCGCCACGGGAGCCCACCCGCGCATCGCGATTCGTTGATTTCAATCTACGAAGGTTGTCTGCCGTAATTGGTAGATTTCTCGTTTCCGTTTCGCTTGTAAACGCGCCACACATGATGACAAAGCCTGTGCCACGATACCCAACCGACCATTACCTCCTCTTCATCTCGCGTTCCAGTAGAATTCTTTCCCACAGTTTGATTTCTTCTCTAAAATCAAACACATTTGTCCACGTGATCTCCTGCGATTAATAATCCCAAAATTTTTACA
>NW_016988936.1:0-560 GCF_001483705.2 Eufriesea mexicana | reverse complement strand
AGCAAGGTTTCTCGCATAAATAAGGAAGAGAGACCCTTTTGGCTTGCAATATCCCATGCAATGGAATCGAATTTGACTGGAAACTTCACTTTTATTGACATTTTCGAGTTATACCGGTGAGAGCAAGCTTTCTTGCATAAATAAGGAGGATAGATTGAAGTGGCGTGCTGCAGCCGTGGCAATTCAACAGAATCTGCCTGGAAATTTCAATTTAATGGACATTTTCGACTAATATCGTGGTGAGCAAGGTTTCTCTGTTTCTCGCATAAATAAGGAGGAAAGCTCCTTTTGGCTTGCAATAGCCCATGCAATGGAATTGAATTTGACTGGAAACTTCACTTTTATTGACATTTTCGAGTTATACCTGTGAGAGCAAGCTTTCTTGCATAAATAAGGGTGATAGATTCAATTGGCGTGCTGCAGCCGTGGCAATTCAACAGAATCTGCCTGCAAATTTCAATTTTATTGACACTTTCGACTAATATCGTGGTGAGCAAACTTGCTTGCATTAATAAGGAGTATAGATCCAATTGGCGTGCTATAGCCGTTGCAATGCAATA
>NW_016988935.1:0-766 GCF_001483705.2 Eufriesea mexicana | reverse complement strand
TTTGCAACACAATACAGATTACTGCCATCATCACAGTTCTGTAGTGGTTAGATCAATTTTTTCCTTGAAGATGTAAATTCCGCATGCACTCTAGAATTATCCATGTATAGTGCACTTGTGGCTACAAATATTTACCGTTGACAGTTCGGGACTTATTACGTCCAATAGCAAAGCCATGCAGCCGTTGGACTATACACTTCAATGTTGTTTTAGACCCGGTAGCAATTGTGGAATGACAAATTACTGATCCGTTGTGTCGCCAGCCGTTGACAGCTGAAGAAGCAGGACTGAGAACAGCAGTCATCACGGTAAAGCAGGAGTTGGGTTAATCTGTTAACTGATGACTTAAGTTCTACAGCAATTCAAGAATAACCATTGTATAGCGCGGATGTGACTAGAGAAATATGTGTCAGTGCATCGCTTAGTACTTTCACGAACAGAGCACTTTTGCGGTTGGAGTAATCTGTTCACTTATTGTCTAAAAGCCCTACCAATTCTAGCATGACAAAATACATGTCTATTGTCCCTCGAGATATTAAAGCCTGACAACTGCCGTGTACAGCCATCATCACGGTACTGAATCCGTTGGAATACTTTGCTCACTGATGATATATATGACAAAGAGACTCTAGAGTACTGACTGTATATTAATCCTATGGCTAAAGATCGTCTCACCAGACAGCACGGTACATAGGACATCGGTCCATATAGCTCTGTAACCGTTCGATTAATGTGTTCAATGATAGTTTAGTTTCTATAGCAATTC
>NW_016988934.1:0-640 GCF_001483705.2 Eufriesea mexicana | reverse complement strand
AAGTTTGGTTATGCTGGGACATGGTGGCTTTGACTTTTCCGCTTTACACAGCTATACTACATATTTCTGGGCCCTGTTGTCCACTATTATACTCCGCTTGGATATGTGGATACCAGTAATACTAGTGCCGGCACGTTTGGTTGTGTTAGGTTGCACTTGGTTAGGTTATTCTCGTTCTTGTCAGGTATGGATAGCTTTAACTTTCTTGGCATAGACTGTTATTCGGTGCACTTCTGTGCTCTACTGTGCCCTACTATACTCTGTTCGAATCTGGGGAGGCCAGAATTGGCGGTCGCTGCACGTTAGATTTTGTTTGTCATGTTATGTTTGGTTATGTTACAGTCGGACAGGCTTGGAGAGTATAGCTTTGACTTTAGAGCTATAAACTGCTACTCGGTGAATTTCTGCACTCTAATGTGCTCCAATATATTCAGCTGGTCTCTAGGTGGGCCAGCATTAGTGGCATCGGAACGTTACGTTGAGATATGGTCCGTTTGGTTAGGTTAGGTTAGGTCAAGTTAGAATACGATTCCTTTGACTTTTGTGCTACGCACTGAAACGCCGCGCGTGTCTGTGACCTACTGCGCTGTAGTACATTCTGCTTGCCTTTGGGGAGGTCAGCAATAGTTGTGGAGGTCGG
>NW_016988933.1:0-1347 GCF_001483705.2 Eufriesea mexicana | reverse complement strand
ACATACACCAGTACATTCATCCACACGTACATCCATACATCCACACATCGATACATCCATAAACCCACCCATCCATGCACTCATCCATCCATACGTACATCCATATAACCATGCATACCCCCATACACTCATCCATACATAAATCCATAGATACATTCGTAAATGCGTCCATACATACATCCACGCATGCAGCCATCCATTCATCCATCCACTCATACATCCATCCATCCATCCATACATCCATTCATCCGTACATCGAAACATTCGTACACCCATACGTCCATTCATCCATACATCCATACTTGCATACATCCATACATTCTTACATCCATACATTCATACATACGTTCATCCATACATACATACACCCATACATCCATACATCCACACATACATCCATACATCCATGCATACATCCATTCATACATCCATACACTCATCCATCCATGCATACATACATACATCCATTCTTCCGTCCATTCAGCCATACGTTCGTCCACCCACGCATCCATACATCCATGCCTCCGTACATCCATATATTCTTACACCCAGGCATCCATGCATACATACATCCGTACATGCATAACTGAAATACGGCCATTCATTCATACATCCAAGCATACAAACGTCCATACATTAGAACATCCATCCATCCATACATCCATCCTTCCATACGTCCATCCATTCATACATCCATACATCCACACATACATACATCCACACATCCATACATCCACAAATTCATCCATCCATGCACTAATCCACCCATACGTACATCCATACATACGTCCATACACACATCCATACATCCATCCACTCATACATCCATCCATCCATACATCCATACAGATATACAACCATACATCCGTACATCCATCGATCCATACAATTATCCACCCATACATCCGGCCATCCGTACATTCATACATCCACACATCCATAAATCCATACTTCCGTACATACGACCATCCATACCTCAATCCATCCATACATCCATCCATCCACACAACCATTCATCCATACATACATCCATACATACATCCTTCTTTCCATACATCTATCCATCCATACATCCGTCCATACATACGTTCATACATCCACACAACCGCACATCTATAAATCCATGCATCCGTACATATATACATCCATCCATACATACATTCATACATCCAAACATCCATATACCAATACTTCCATACATCCATCCACTCCTACATCCAACCATCCATACATCCACGAATCCATACTTCCATCCATCCATAGAACCATCCAGCCATCCATCCATCCATACATGCATCCATACAGATCTCAATACATACATCCATACATACACCAGTACATTCATCC
>NW_016988932.1:0-621 GCF_001483705.2 Eufriesea mexicana | reverse complement strand
TACACCCATCCTTACATACATCTATCCATCCATACATACATCCATCCATACATCCTCCTTTCCGTACATCTATCCATCCATACATCCATCCATCCATACACTCATACATCCACACATCCATAAATCCATTCATCCATACATGTGTCCATCCATACATACATCCACCAATCCATCCATCCATACATACATATATACATACATCAACACATCCATACATCAATCCATACATCCATACACCCGTACATCCATGAATTCGTACATCCATACGTCAATACATCCACACGTCCATACATCCATACATGCATACATCCATACATACATACAACCATACATCTATGCATAACCCCATACACTCATCCATACATACATCCATAGACACATCCGTAAATGCGTCCATACACACATCCATATGCATCGATCCTTACATCCATCCACACATTCATCCATACAAGCATCCATACATACATCCATTCTTCCGTCTATTCACACCTCCATTCGTCCACCCACACATGCATACAACCATGCCTCCGCACAACAATATATTCTTACATACATACTTCCATGCATACATACATCCGTACATCCATATCGCAAATACAGCCATACATTCATACATCCAAA
>NW_016988931.1:0-698 GCF_001483705.2 Eufriesea mexicana | reverse complement strand
ATCACAATAGTCGAAGTCACCCTGTCCTGACATAGCCATACGTAACACAACCTAACGTAGCTTAACTCAACCTAACTTGCAGAGACCCTATTGCAAGCCTCCCAAGAGACAAGCAGAGCATGTTAGGGCTATGCAGAGCGCAGAAATCAACAAAGTGGCGGTGTTTTGCAAGAAAGACAAAGCTCTCGTATCCTAACATTAACTAACGTAGGTTAAACGTACGTAATCAATCTCAATCTAACGTGGCGAGACCGCTATTACTGGCCTCCCCATAGCTAAGCAGGGTATACTAGCACACAATAGATCGCAGAAATCCGCCGAAAAACTGTTTGCACCACGCAAGCCAAAGCTATCCATACGTAACCAAGACTAACACAACATAACCAAACGCTGCATAGCTCAAACCAACGTGCCGAGACCACAATTGCTGGCCTCTCGGAGACAATCTGAGCATACTAGAGGGCAGTAGAGGGCAGAAATCCGCCGAACAGCTGCAAATATCAAAAAAGTCAAAGCTCTCCCCTCCTAACCTTGCCAAACGTAATATAAACGTACGCAACCTAACACAGACTAACGTGCCGCGGCAACCATTTCCGGCCTCCCATTCGCAAAGTAGATAATATTAGATCACAGTGGAGCGCAGGAATTCACCGGATAGCATGCTCAGCACAAAAGTCTATGTCATCCTGACCAAGGCA
>NW_016988930.1:0-537 GCF_001483705.2 Eufriesea mexicana | reverse complement strand
ATTGATACATTCTTTCATTTGCTTCTTTTAAAGTTCATAAATAATTACAGCTCGTATTTAATTGTCTTAATGCTTTTTTAAAATTCTCTTAACTAATCACTTAATTTATGCAAAAATGTAAAATTTGTGATAAATTATTCTTATTGCGAGCTATATAAATATAAAGATGTAATAATGGTACTATAAGAAAAGTAGTTTCATATTTTGCATATAACGAACATGTAATATATATGTAATATATAATTAACGTTATGGATATTACAAAAACAACGCCTTGTACTTAGATGACATTTTGCGTTTAAATGTATACACGTAGAAATAATGAAAGGTAATACAATTTAGAATTAAATATGAGAAAAAAGAGGATAAAAATGCAAAATAGTAAAGAAATAATGAAAAATGTGCAAAATGAAGTTGGAAAATGACAGAAAAGTATAAGTTCCAACATTAAGGGATGAATAAAAAGAAATTTTTAGAAAATAGCATTATTATATGCTGTGATAGCTTATATCACTGGTTCAATAATAGGAGCAGTTG
>NW_016988929.1:0-384 GCF_001483705.2 Eufriesea mexicana | reverse complement strand
GATTGCTGGCCTCTCCAGAGCCGAGCAGATCCTATTACAGCAAGGCAGAGCGCAGATATCGACCGCATAGCAGCGTAAAGCACAAAAGTCGAAGCTTACCTTACCAAGCTTAACATAGCCTAACATAGCCAAGACCAACTTATCTGAAACAAACGTGCCACGGCCGTTATTGCAGACCTCCCGAGGATCAAGCAGACGCCAGTAGAGCAAAGCAGCGCATAGATATCGACAGAACAGCAGAGTATAGCACAAAAGTCAATGATACCCTGTCCTAACCTAAGCAAACGTAGCATAAGCGGACGTAACGTAACCCAGGCTGACGTGCCACGGCCGCTATTGCTGGTCTCACGGGTGCTAAGCAGAGTAGAGCAGAGAAACCTACAA
>NW_016988928.1:0-299 GCF_001483705.2 Eufriesea mexicana | reverse complement strand
ATGATATGATGGCTGTACTCAGTATTCTGTTGTCCGATGATGTATCACGAGCGGTTGTGTATCCGTCATTTATCATTCCATAATTGTCGTAGAATTAAAATGATCCGTGAACAGATTACGCAACGGCTGCATTACAGTTGTGGTGCCTGATCTGATGGCTGTTATGACAGGTGTTATTACCTGGAGTCCAGACGGATATATCTTTTGTCATTCTAGATAAGCTGCATAATCGAAACCATCATTGTTCTGGTTAATCCAACGTTTACAGTGCTCTGCTGATAGGTGTACTAGGTACCGCG
>NW_016988927.1:0-989 GCF_001483705.2 Eufriesea mexicana | reverse complement strand
TAGGTGCAATATAGGTTGAGTTAGTTTACTTTTGGTTATGAAAAGATTGGTTAGGTTTAGAGAGGATGGTTTTGACTTTAGTGCCATAGCCTGCTATTAGGTGGGCTTCTGCGTCCTGCTCTGCTCCAATATTTTCAACCTCTCTCTGGTATGTCCAAAAATAGTTGACTCGGCACGTTAAGTTGTGTTCGGTTGCGTTCGGTAAGGATGGGATAGGCTAAGCTTGGTTAGAATAGCTACAACTTTCGCTCTGTACGCTGATATATGATGGATTTCTGTGCTCTACTGTACACTACTACGTCCTGGTTGGCTCTGGGAGCGGCTGCAATACCGGTCTCGGCACGCTAGGTTGAGATCAGCTTTGCTTGGATATGTTCTCATGGCTTTGGGTTAGGTTTGGGTATCTTTGACTTTTCTAATATACACTGCGATTCTATGGATTTCTGCGCTCTACTTTCTACTAATGAGATCTGCTTGGCTCTGGGGAGGCCGCCAATGGTCGTCGCGGCGCGGTAGGTGGGGTTAGGTTACGTTTGCTTATGCTACGATTGGTTAGGTTCGAAGAGGGTAGCTTGCTTTGAGTTTAGTGTTGTAGCCTGATATCAGGTGGATCTCTGCAACCTACCGTGCTCTAATATTTTCGGCTTGGCTCCGAGATGGCCAGCAAGAGTGGTCTCAACACGTTTCGTTTAGTCGGATTATGTTCGGTTAGCTTTAGTCAGGACATGCTTGGACAGGGTAGCTTAAACTTATGTTCTGTACACTGCTAATCGGTGGATTTCTGCGCTGTACTGTGCTCCATTATGACCTGGTTGGCTCTGGGGTGGGCAGCAACATAGGCCTCGGCTCGTTAGTTTGAGATATGCTATGTTTGGTTATATTCTCTTGGTTTTGGTCAGGATATGGCAGCGCGGACTCTTCTGATGAACACCGCGATTCTATGGATTTCGGCGTTCTACTCTCCACTAATGTGTTCTGCTTGTATGTGC
>NW_016988926.1:0-519 GCF_001483705.2 Eufriesea mexicana | reverse complement strand
ATGCTAACCTGTCCAAACGTAATATAACGAAACGCAACCTGACCTAACCCAGAGAGCCCACATTTAGCAGCCTGTAGCATAACAGGCAAATATGTCCTAACCCAGCCTGACCACCTCCCAGCCTGACCACACCAAGCTAAACCAAACGTAACCTAACCAAACCTAACGTGCCTAGACCATTATTTCTGTCTTCCGCAGAGCCAACCAGAATAACCTAGAGCAAAGTAGGGCTCAGGAATCCGACGCATTGCTGTGTAAAGCACAGAAGTCGAAGATACCCTAACGTAACTTGACCTAACCTAACCCAACCAAGCGTTGCCTAACTTAACAGAATGTGCCGACACAATTATTGCTGGTCTCCGCAGTGCTAAGCAGGGCATATTGGAGGGAAATGTAGCGCAGAAGTTGAACGAATAGCAGTATACAGCACAAAAGTCTATGATATCCTCTCCTACCCCAACCAAACGTAACACAGGCAAACCTACCCTAAATCAAACAAACGTGCCGGGAACGCTATTA
>NW_016988925.1:0-906 GCF_001483705.2 Eufriesea mexicana | reverse complement strand
TAGAAGTCATCCCAACCATACCAGACCATAACTAAACTAACCAAACGCAGAATAACTAAACATGCCGAGACTCAAAGCCTTTTATTGGCATAACCAGAGACAGACAGATCATATTAGAGCGCAGCAGAGCTCAGAAATCCACCAAATATCACTATATTAGTCGAAGCTACCCTAACCAAACGTAACATAACCTAACCTAGCCAAACGTTACGTAACTCAAACTAGCGCCCCGCGACCTCTATTCCGCGCCCACACAGCGTCGAGTAGACTATTGTAGATCAAAGTAGAGCGCAGAAATTCACCGTGTAGCAAAGTAAGTTACAAAAGTCGAGAATGCCCTAACCTAACCCGGCCCAACAATACCTGGCCTAACCAAGCCTAAGCAAACGTCGCAAAACAGAACATAAGTAGCCGAGATCACTACTGCTGGTATCCCCAGGGCCAAGCAGAATGCTGTAGAGCACAGTAGATCACAGAAATCCACAGAATAACAGAGAATAGCACGAAAGTCAAAGCTATCCTAACCGAACATAGCCCAACCTATCCTATACAAACATAGTCTAACTTAAAGTAACCTGCCACGGCCACTACTGCTCGCCTACATAGAGCCAAGCAGAATATATTGGAGGGCAGTAGGGCGCAGAAATCCACCGATGGCAGTAAATGGCACGAAAGTCTAGTATACACAGTCCTAACATATCCAAACGTGTCACATGCAAATCATAGCCTAACTAAACCTAACGCGACGAGACCACTATTCCTTGCCTCCGCAGGACCAAGCGGAGTATACTAGAGCGCAGAAGAGCGCGTATATCCACCGCATTGCAGTGCATAGCACAAAAGTAATGCATATCCTAACATAAGTTGACCTTACCTTATCTATTCAAACGCAGTGTATCTTAGCAT
>NW_016988924.1:0-488 GCF_001483705.2 Eufriesea mexicana | reverse complement strand
AATCCTATCGCGCCGAGACCAGCATTATTGGCCTCACCAATGCCAAGCAGAAAATATTATAACGCAGTAGAGCGCAGAAGTCGGAGGATAGCAGTGTATAGCACAGACGCTAACCATCCTGTATTAAACTCAACAAACGTAGCACAACCAAACGTGGCATAGCTCAACCTAACGTGCCGAGACCTCTACTGCAGGCCTCCCCAAAGCTAAGCAGCGTATACTAGAGCACAGCAGGGCGCGGAAATCCACCGCATTGCATTTCATAGCACAAAAGTCAAACATATCGTGACATAACATGACCCTACGTTACCTACCCAAACGTAGTGTATCCAAACATATCGAGAATAGACCAATAATGCTGGCATCCACGGAGACAGGTAGAGCACATTAGAGCATATTAGAGAGCAGAAATCCACGGAACAGCTGTGAATAGCACAAATGCCATAGTAGCCTATCCTAACCTATTCAGGCGTAACATTTCCGAACGT
>NW_016988923.1:0-975 GCF_001483705.2 Eufriesea mexicana | reverse complement strand
GTATGGATGAATGGTTGTGTGGATGGATGGATGTATGAATGGATTGAGGTATGGATGGACGGAGGTTTCGGAGTATGGATGTATGGACGTATGGCTGTATGCATGTATGGATGTATGGATGGGTGGATGTATCGAATGATGGACGTACGCATGGATGCATTTATGTAAGTATGGATGTCGGGATGTATGCATGAATGTATGTATGTATGGATGGATGGATGGTTGGATGGATTTAAGGATGGGTGGATGGGTGGATGTATGTATGGATGTATGCATGGATGTATGTATGGATGCGTTAACGGATGTATCTATGGATGTATGTACGGATGAGTGTATGGTTGTATGCATAGGTGTATGGATGTATGTATGGCCGTATGTATGGATGTACGTATGGATGGACGAGTGCATGGAAGGATGGATTTGTTGGTGTATGGATGTGTGGATGTATAGATGTATGTATGCATGGATGTATTAATGTATGGACATTCGTATGTATGGATGTATGAATGTATGGCCGCATTTGCGATATGGATGTACGGATGTTTGCTTGCATGGTTGTATGCATGTAAGAATATATGGATGTACGGAGGCATGGATATATGGATGTGTGTGTGGACGAATGGGTAGGTGAATGGACGGAAGAATGGATGTATGTATGGTGGATGAATGTATGGTTGAGTGTATGGATGTATGGACGAATGTATGGATGTATGCATGCATGTATGCATGGCTGTATGCATGGATGTATGTATGGATGTTTGAATGGATGTATGCATGGACGTATGTACGGATGTATGTACGTATGTCTCTATGGATGCATGGATGGATGGGTGGATGGGTGGATGGATGTTTCGATGAACGGATGAATGGACGTATTGAGGTATAGATGGATGGATGTATGTATGGATGGATTATGGATGTATGAATGGGTGGATGTATATATGTATGGACGTATGGATTGATGGATGTATGGAT
>NW_016988922.1:844-1394 GCF_001483705.2 Eufriesea mexicana | reverse complement strand
GCTATAACAGGCTATAAATTTTTAATAGACCTATTCTCTGGCAATTAGGTGGCTGTAATTGCCGTTGGATGCAAGGCGTTAGGCGATCTATTCACCAAGCTATAACAGGTTATAGATTTATTATTCTCTGGCAAGTAGATGGCTGTAATTGCCATCGGATTGAAGGCGTTATGCGATCTCTTCACCAAGCTATAACAGGTTATAGATTTTGAATAGAAATATTCTCTGGCAAGTAGATGGCTGTACTTGCCATTGGATTGAAGGCGTTAGGCGATCTATTCACCATGCTATAACAGGCTATAAATTTTTAATAGACCTATTCTCAGGCAAGTAGATGGCTGTACTTGCCATTGGATTGAAGGCGCTCGGCGATCTATTCTCCAAGCTATAACAGGTTTTATATGTTGAATTGACCTATTACCTGGAAATTAGATGGCTGTACTTGCCATTTGTTTGAAGGCCTTAGGCGAACTATTCACCAAGCTATAACATGTTATAGATTATGAATAGTCCTATTCTCTGGCAATTAGATGGCTGTAATTGCCATTGG
>NW_016988922.1:335-713 GCF_001483705.2 Eufriesea mexicana | reverse complement strand
CAGGTTACAGATTTTGAATAAACCTATTCTCTGGCGAGTAGATGGCAGTACTTGCCATTGGATTGAAGGCTTTAGGCGATCTATTCACCATGTTATAACAGGCTATAGACTTTGAATAGACCTATTCGCCAAGCTATAACAGGTTTTATATTTTGAATGGAAATATTCCCTGGCAAGTAGATGGCTGTATTTGCCATTGGTCGAAGGCGTTAGGCGACCTATTAACCAAGCTATAAGAGATTATAGACTTAGAGTAGACCTATTCTCTGGCAAGTAGATGGCTGTAATTTCCATTGGATTGAAGGCGTCAGGCGATCCATTCACCAAGCTATAACAGATTTTAGATTCTGAATAGACCTATTCTCTGGCAAGTAGATG
>NW_016988922.1:0-295 GCF_001483705.2 Eufriesea mexicana | reverse complement strand
AAGCTATAGCAGATCATAGATCTTGCATAGACCTATTCTCTGGCAAGTAGATGGCTGTACTTGCCATTGGATTGAAGGCGATAGGCGATCTATTCACCAAGCTATAAGAGGTTATAGATTTTGAATAAACCTATTTTCTGGCAAGTAGAAGTCTGTACTTGCCTTTGGATTGAAGGCGTTGTGCGTCCTATTCACCAAGCTATAACAGATCATATATTTTGAATAGGCTTACTCTCTGGCAAGTACATGGCTGTACTTGCCATTGGATTGAAGGCGTTAGGCGATGTACTCACCA
>NW_016988921.1:0-565 GCF_001483705.2 Eufriesea mexicana | reverse complement strand
TGTACTATAAACTGCTCTTCGGTAGATTCCTGCGCTCTACTCTATTCCAATATGCTCCGCTTGCCTCTGAGGTGGCCATCAATAGTGGCCTCGGCACGTTGGGCTGATTTATGCTTCGTTCTGTTTGGTCAGGTTAGGTTAGCATATATTCGACTATTATGCTTTGCGCTGCTATTTGGTGGCACTCTGAGCTCTACGGTGCTCTATATATTCGGCTGGGCTCCGAGGATTCCAGTAATATTGTTCTCGGCACTTTGGGTTATGTTAGGGTACGTCTGACTATATTCCGTTTGGATATGTTGGGACAGGGTAGCTATGACTTTTCAGCTAGACAATGCAATTCGGTGGATTTCTGCGCTCTACAGTGATCTAATATGTTCTTCTTTGCTCTGGGGAGGACAGAAAAGTGGCCGCGGCGCGTTATGTACAGTTGTGTTATGTTTGGTTTGGTTAGGATTGTTTTGATTAGGGGTGAATACATTTGACCTTTGTCCTGTTCACCGAAATGCGGTTGATTACTGCGCTATACTGTGCTCTAGTATATTCTGCATGGCTCTTTGGAGGC
>NW_016988920.1:0-2419 GCF_001483705.2 Eufriesea mexicana | reverse complement strand
GAGCCATGATCAATCTGGCTTTTGGCATTCTAGAATTGCAATTGGGTTTAGGGGGTCGTTGAACAGATTAATCCAACGGCTACTGTGATGTGTTGGTGAATGTTCTCAGCAGTATATTGTGAATTTATAATTCCCCGAACGGTAGCGGATATGCCCTTTCTTATTCTAGGCCTGCCATTGAATATCCATCACTCACCAGATTAATCCAATGGCTACTGTGCTGTGATGGTGAATGCACAGAGTACAGTGCTGCCAATTGTAAGTATCTCCAGCCACATACGATCTATACGTTGATTACTCCATAGTAGCTACCGAATTTAATTTAGAAGAGAACAAATTAGTACAACGGCAACTGCACTGTAATGATGACTATACACAGGACTCTTTCGTCTATCGTCATTTTCTCTAGCGATATTAGGACTGGCTTTTGTCATTCCAAAATTGCTATAGGATTTAGATCATCAGTGATCAGGTTAATCCAACGGATACAGTCTTCTACTGGTAGACGTACGGAGAACCGTACAAACAATTGCAAATATTTTTAGGCTTAACTTTAAAATATATTCATTACTCTAGAGTTGCTGTGGAGAGTAGGTCATCTGTGAGCAAATTAATCCAACAGCTACAATGCTCTGTTGGTGGATATACTAAGTACCGTATAGTCAATTGTAAACATCTCTTGCCGTAACTGCCCTATCCATTGATAATTCTGGAAATACCATGGAACGCTTATCATCCTGTGAACAAACAGAGCCAACGACTACTGTAATGTTTTGATAGTTACGCCCAGTACTGCATCGTCATTCTTTTCAATCCCACTAGCGACGATTGCAGTATTAATTGAACCTTCGAAGATTGCTAAAGAATTTGATGATAAGCGAACTGATTGATTCAATGGAAACGAGATTTTGTAGGCGGCAATACTTAGCACTGTATTGACAATTCATAATATCCGCGGCTATGAGCTATCGATACCTTCATTTTCCTATATTTGCAATGGAACGTCAATCGTCAGAGAGTAAATTAATCCAACGTATACTGCGCATTGCTGATGGGTGTTCTAATTACCGTACTGTCAACAGTATATACCTTTTGCGTTAGCTAATGTTTAAGTGATTATTCTAGGATCGCTGTGGAATTTAAGTCGTCATTGGCCAGTTTAATCCAAAGGCTGCAGTACTGTGATGATGGCTGTACTCAGTACTGCGTTGTCAGTTGTTAATATTCCGAGCAATAATGTATTAACCATTATGGAATTGCTATAGAATATAAGTCATCATTGAGCAGATTATTCCAAAGCAGAAAGTAATCCGTTGGTGGATGTACCGAGCACCGTAATGTCGATTGCATGTGTCTCGCGCAACAGGTGTTGTATACATTGGTTATCCTAGGATTGCTTTGGCATTTAAATATTCAGTGAGGAGATTAATCCAGCGACAGCAGTGTTCTGTTGATGGATATACTCAGAAGTGTATTGTGAAATGTCATTTTCTCCAGCGACAATTGCTGCATTCATTGATCACTCAATTATTCCAGAGGAACGTAGAGGAGCAGCGAACAAATTATTTTCAGTGGCTGCTGTATTGTATATGTTTCTGTACTGAGTACCTTTTGTCAATAGTTAACATGTCGGGCGTTAATGGATCTTTCTCTTTTCATTCTAGAATTGATATAGAATTTAGATCGTCAGTGAGCAAATTAATACATCGGCTACATAACTGTGGCAATGGCTGTACGCAGTACCATGTGGTATGATGTTACCTGACCGTGCGATACTGGGTATTTCTAATGTCATTATAGGATTGCTACGGGATTTAAATCATCAGCCAATAGAATTATCCACTGTCCATATCATTGTGTGGCCGGCTACACTCAGTACTCTATTGTAATTTATCAGTATACCTAACGACATTTTTTCCAGCCTTTCGACATTGCGGAATTTCTGTGAAACTGAGACAGTCAGCGATTAGATTAATGCAATGGATATAGAACTGCGTAGAATTGTACAACAAGTACTGCATTACCAGTTGTCGATGTTAGAAGCGATTATTGATCTATCCATTAATTATTCTAGAGTTCCTATATAATTGAAGCAATCAGTGAATAGGTAAATCCAACGGTTGTGGTAACATGTTGATGACTGTACGCAGTACCGTATGGCGAAGTATTGTTTTTTCTAGCCACAATGCATTCATTTATTAATCACTCTTTATTGCTATGTAGCGCAGTTGATCGGTGGTTGGGTTAGCCTAGCGGCTATGGAACAGTATAGATGGCTACCCTTACTAATGTATTGTAAATTGTTACTACCTTGAGCGATATTTAATATGTCCTTTGTCATTCTGGAACTGCAATACAATATATATCATCAGTTAACAGATTGTTCTAATGGCTACACTTCTGCCTTGATGGCCATACT
>NW_016988919.1:0-619 GCF_001483705.2 Eufriesea mexicana | reverse complement strand
ATTGTCAGAGCCAAGCTGAAAACACTATAGCACTGTAGGGAGCAGAAATCCACCTAATAGCAGACTCTAACACTAAGCTACCTTCTCCTAACCTAACCAATCGTGACATAACAAAACGTTACCTACCTAAACATAACGTGCCGCGACCACTATGGTTGGCCTACACAGAGCCAAGCAGAACACGATAGTAGACAGTGCAACGCAGAAATGCATAGAATCGCAGTGTACATGAGAAAAGTCAAAGCTGTCGAAACATAACCCAAACCAACGGAAAATAGCCAAATATAGCCTAACCCAACCCAACGTGCCGAAACCGCTATTGCTGCCATTTCCTCCAAGGAAAGCATAGTAGAGCGCAGTAGATTGCGGAAATCCACCGAATAGCAGTGTTCTGCATAAAAGTTGAAGCTATGCTGTCCAAACTTATCATGATCCGATCTAACCGAACGTAACATGACACGGCGTGACGTGCCCAGACCACCATTGCTGGTATTCCCATTGCCAAGCTGAAAGCATTAGAGCACTGCAGGGCGCAGGAATCCACCTAATAGCAGAACATAGACATAAAGTTATAGCTATCCTCTCCGAACATAGCCAATTATAGCATAACCAAACGCAT
>NW_016988918.1:0-508 GCF_001483705.2 Eufriesea mexicana | reverse complement strand
ATTCTGCTCTACTCTGCGGAGGCCAGCAATAATGGTCGCGGCAGGTTAGATTGAGTTAGGATAGGCTTGGTTATGTTACGTTAGGTTTGGTTCGGAAAGGTAGTTTTGACTTTTGCGCTTTACGCTGCTATTCGTTGTAGCACTAGTGTGCTTTAATATGTTCTGCTTGGCTCTAGGGAAGCCAGGAATAGTGGTCTCTGCACGGCATATTGAGTTATGCTTCGTTTGCTTAGTTCAGGTTAGCTCAGGTAAGGACTGGGCATCTTGGACTTTTTTGCTTTACACTGCAATGCGGAGCGTTTCTGCGCTCTGCTGTGCTCTTGTATGGTCTGCTTGTGTTGTGACAGGCCAGCAGTAGTGTTTTCGGCACGTTAGCTTGATCTCGGTTAAGTTCGGTTTTGATAGGTTTGGCTATGTTAGGACAGGGTGGATATATATTTTGAGATATGCAATGCTATTCTATTGATTTCTGCGCCCCTACTCTCTTCCAATATGTTCTGCTTGGCTC
>NW_016988917.1:0-674 GCF_001483705.2 Eufriesea mexicana | reverse complement strand
ATATGGAGGGAAGATTTTATTCTCGTGCTATAGGCATTGCAAAGCTATATAATCTTCCTGGAAAATTCAATTTTATTGACATTCTCGATTAATATCGTGGTGAGCTAAAGTTATTGCATAAATAAGGAGGAAATATTCATTTGGCTTGCTATAGCTATTGCAACCCCATAGAATCTGTGTCGCAATTTCAATTTTATTGTCATTTTCGGCTAATATCGTGGTGAGCCATCTTTATTGTATAAATACCGAGGAAAGATTCAATTTGCGTGCTATAGCCGACGCAGTGCTATAGAATCTGGAAGGAAAACTCAATTTTATAGACTTTTTCGGCTAATATCGTGGTGAGCAAACTTTCATGCATAAACAAGGAGGAAAGATTCTATTGGCGAGCTGTAGCCATTGCAATGCTTTAGAATGTGTCTGGAAAGTTCAGTTTTATTCACATTTTCGACTAATATCGTGGTGAGCAAACTTTCATGCATAAACAAGGAGGAAAGATTCTATTGGCGAGCTGTAGCCATTGCAATGCTTTAGAATGTGTCTGGAAAGTTCAGTTTTATTCACATTTTCGACTAATATTGTGGTGAGCTAACTTCCTTGCGTAAGTAAGAAGGAAAGATGCTTTTTGAGTGCTATAGGCATTGCAATGATATAGATTGTGGCTGGAAAATACA
>NW_016988916.1:0-716 GCF_001483705.2 Eufriesea mexicana | reverse complement strand
TATATGTGCTTTGACTGTTGTGCTGTACACCGCTATTCGGTTAAGTTCTGCGCTCTACAGCGATCTAATATTCCCCGCTTTGATCTGGATTGCCAGTAATTGTGGCGGCGGCCCGTTAGGTTGGGTTATGGTACGTCTGGTTAGGATAGTTTTTTGGGTTAGGTTAGGGTGTCTTTGCCTTTCGTGCTAAACACTGCCATTCTATGGACCTCTGCGCTGCATTCTCCCCTAATATGCTCTGCTTCGCGCTGGGGAGGACGGCCATAGTGCTCTCGGCACATTCAGTTGAGCCATGTAACGTTTTGTTTCGTTACGTGTGGTTAGAATAGCATAGGGCAACTGTGACTTTTGTGCTATACACTGCCATTCGGTGGATTTCTGCGATCTACTGTTCTCTAATATGTTCTGCTTGCCACTGGGGAGGCCAGAAATAGTGGTCTCGGCACGCAAGCTTGATTTATGTTACGTACGACTTGGCTAGGTTCGGATACGTTTGGTTAGCATAGCTTTGGCATTTGCGCTACACACTGCTGTACGTTCGATACCTGAGCAATGCGCAGCGCTGAAATCATCTGCTAGTCTCTCGGGAGGCCAGCAGCAGCGGTTGTGGCAGGATCGGCTGAGACATATTACGCTTGGTTAGTTTAAGTTAGGCTAAGTTTGGTTTGGATGACTTTGACTTTTGTGCCCCACGCTACTATCCCATGGACTCCTGC
>NW_016988915.1:0-433 GCF_001483705.2 Eufriesea mexicana | reverse complement strand
AGTCAGATTCTATAGCAATGCATTGTCTATATCACGCCAATAGAATTTATCCTACTTATTTACTCGAGGACGACCGTTCACCACGATATTGGTCGAAAATGTCAATAAAATTGAACTTTGCAGACCGACCCTATTGCACAGCAATGTCTACAGCACGCCAAAAGGATGTTTCCTCCTTATTTATGCGAGAAAGTTTGCTCGCCGCGATATAATCCGAAAATGTCAATAAAATTAAGCTTTCCAGACAGATTCTATAGCATTGCAATGGATATAGCACGCCAAATGTATCTTTCCTACTTAGTTATGCAAGAAAGCTTGCTCACAACGATATTTTTCGGAAATGTCAATATAATAACTATATCCGGTCAGACTCTATTGCATTGAAGTGGTTTTAGCAAGCCAATAGTATGTTTCCTACTTATTCATGTGGGAA
>NW_016988914.1:0-554 GCF_001483705.2 Eufriesea mexicana | reverse complement strand
CACTGATCCTGGCCTCCACAGCACAAGGCAGAAAGTAGTAGACCGCATTAGGTTAGAGAAATACGCCGAGTAGCTGCGAACAGCGCAAATGTCAAAGTAGCATACGCTAACCTGGCTATGCGTAACATATCCAAACGTAACTTAACTCAACCTAACATGACGGAACCGCTAGTGCAGACCTCCACAGGGACAAGCAGAATGTTCTATAGCATGGTGGAGCGCAGAAACCCACCGCATTGCAGTGAGTAGCGAAAAAGCCGCAGATATCATAGCACAACCTGACATAACATAACCTAACCCATCGTAGCGTATCTCAACATAACGTGCAGAGGCCGCTGCTCCTGGCCTCCCCGGAGCAAAGCAGAATGCAATAGAACACAGTAGATCACAGAAATCCACCTGATAAATGTATATAGCACGAAAGCCGTAGCTATCGTAACCTATTTTAACCTAACCTAACCTAACCGAACGTAACCTACCTCGACCTAACATGCAGCGACCACCATTTCTCGCCTCCCCAGAGTCGATCTGAGAATAGTAGGGTAATGTAGTTC
>NW_016988913.1:9835-10069 GCF_001483705.2 Eufriesea mexicana | reverse complement strand
CCACGGCATGTTGTGCTGAGCTAGATTACGTTTGGTTAGCTTACGTTTGCATGGTTTGGACAGTTTTGACTTTTCCGCCATACACTGCGATTTTACGAATTTCTGCGCCCTGCTCTCGTCCGATACGTTTTGAATTGCCCTGAGGAGGCCAGCAATGGTGGTCGCGGCACTTTAGATTGAGTTGTGATACGTTCGGTTTCGTTAGGTTCGGTTTTGTTTGGTTCGTATGGCTAT
>NW_016988913.1:0-4385 GCF_001483705.2 Eufriesea mexicana | reverse complement strand
AGGTTAGGATATCTTTGACATTCCTGCTATACATTGCCATTCCATGGACATGTGTACTCCACTATGCCCTATCATATTCTGCTTGCGTCCGGGGAAGCCAGCTATAGTGGTCGCGGCACGTTAGGTGTAGTTCCTCGTTTGGCTAGGTCAGATTAGACCTTGTTAGGTCAGGATATCTTTGTCTTTTGTGCTATACATTGCTATTTGGTGGCATTCTGCGCTCTACTCTCCTCTACTGTACTCTGCTCGTATCTGGGTTTGCCAGCAACAGTGGTCGTGGTGCGACACGTTGAGTTATGTTACGTTTGGTTATGATAAGTTTGGATAGATTAGGAGAAGGTAGCATTGAGTTTTTTGATATACACTGCCATCTTGTTCGTTTCTGCGTTCTACATTGTTCTAGTATACTCTGCTCGCCTATGAGGATGCCAGAAGTAGTGGACACTGCACGTTAGGTTGTGTTAGACTACGTTCGGTTTGGTTATGTTAGTCTAGGTTAGCTAAGGATAGCTTCGACTTACGTGGTGCGCACTGCTATTCGGTGAATTTCTGCGCTCTTCTTTGCATTACTTTACCCTACTCTACTCTGAGGTGGCTTGCAATGGCGGTCTTGTCACGATAGGTTGAGTTAAGTTACGTTGGTTATGTTGCGTTTGGCCATGTTTGGTCAGGATGGCTTTGACCTTACTGCTATACACTGCTATTCAGAGAATTTCTGCGCTCTGCTGCGCTCTAACATGCTCTGCTTTGCTCTCGGGAGTCTAGAAGTAGAGGTCTCGGCTCGTTAGGTTTATGTATTCTACGTTTGCTTAGGTTAGGATAGATACGTTTAGGTTAGGATACCTTTGACTCTTGTGCTGTACATTGCTATCTGGTGACTTTCTGCGCTCCAGTTGGCTGTACTGTACTCTGCTCGGAACAGTGCAGGCCAGCAATGGTGGTCTCGGCACGTTAGGTTGAGTTAGGCTACGTTTGGTTTGGTTACGTTTCTTTGGGTTTGGTGCGCATATCATTGACTTTCGTGGTATACACCATTGTTCGGTAGATTTCTGCTCTCTATTGCGCAGTACTAGATTCTGCTTGGACCCGGAGATGCCAGCAATGGTGGTCGCGCCACGTTAGGCTGTGTTATGTTACGTTCGGTAATGTTACGATTGGCTAGGTTAGAAGAGGGTAGCTTTGACTTTTGTGCTGTACACAGCTATTCGGTGGACCTCTGCGCTCTACTGTGCTCTAGTATGATCAACTTGGCTCTGAAAAGTCCAGCAAGAGTGGTAACGGCACGTTATATTTAGTTAGGCCACGTTTGGTACGTCAAGATTAGGAAGGTTCTGTAAGTATACCTTTTACTTTGTGCTTTGCTCTGCATTCTGGCGGACTTCTGTGCACTACTGTGTTCTAGCACATTCTGTTAGGCTCTGGGGAAGTCAGCAATAGTGGCCCAGGCACGTTAGTCTATGTTAGGTTACGTTCGGTTATGTGATGTTCGGTTAGGGTAAGCTAGGATATCTGTATCTTTTGCGGTATAAACTGCCTTTCGGTCAATTTCTGCGCTCTACCGTGATCTTGCATGCTCTGCTCTGCTGTGGGGAGGGCGGACATAGCGGCCGCGGCACGTTAGCTTGAATTATGACACGTTAAGTTATGTTATGTTTATTTGGATCAGATTTGGATAGCAATGTCCCTTCTGCTATACCCGGCAACATTTGGATTTCAGCGCACACCTCTATTCTAATGTGTTCCTATCGGCTCTGCGGAGGCCAGCAATACTGGTCACTCTTCGATAGGTTGAGTTATGTTACGTTTGGCTATTTTCGGTTAGGATAGATATGACTTTTGTGATATACACTGCTATTCGGCTGACTTCTGCGCTCTTCATAGCACCACTGTACTCCGCTTGACTCTGGGGAGACCAGCAACAGTGATCTCGGCACTTTAGGTTAAGTTAGGTTACGATCTTTTTTATTCAGTTTGGATATGTTCTTATAGGATAGAATTTACTTCTGCGCTATAGACTGCTATTCAGTGGATTCTGCGCATAACATTGCTCTACTACACACTCATCGACTCTGGGGAGAGCAGTAACAGTGGTCTCGACACGTTAGGTTGTGTTATGTTTGGTTTGGTTGGGAAAGGATAGTATTGACGTTTGTGCTGTAAACAGCTATTCGGTGAATTTCTGCTCTTTACATTGCTCCACTATGCTCTGCTCGTCTATGCGGAGCAGGCAATGGTGGTCTCCTCTCGTTCGGCTGAATTAGGCTACGTTTGGTTGCGTTACGCAGGTTTGGGTTAGGTATGGGTAGCTTTGACATTCGCCGTACACACTGTTATTCGGTGGATGTCTGCGCTTTACTGTGATCAACTATAATCTGCCCAACTCTGGGGAGGACAGCAACAGTGACCGTAGAGCGATAGGTTCAGTTATGTCAAGTTTGGTTATGTTCCGTTTGGATAGGTTAGGGGAGGTTAGCATTCACTTTTGTAACATTCACTGCCATTAGGTGGATTTCTGCGACCTACATTGCTCTACTACGCACTGATTGACTATGGGGAGGACGGGAATAGGGGTCTCGGCAAGTTAGGTTGAGTTAGGCTACGTTTGGTTAGGTTATGTTAGTCTGGGTTCGGTGTGGGTCGCTATGACTTAAGCGGTATACACAGTTTTTCGGTGTAGTTCCGCTGTGTTCTAGTATGTTCTAGTTGACTCTGGGTAGGCCAGTGGTAGTGGTATATGCATGTTAGTTTGAGATCGACTACGTATGTTTATGTTATGTTTGGCTAAGTTAGGACAGGGTTGCTTTGACTTTTGTGCTACACACCGCTGTTCGGTGGGTTTCTACGCTATACGTTGATCAAATAATACATGGATCTCAGCGCTCTTCGTTGCTCTACTATACCCTGCTGGGCTCTTGGGAAACCAGCAATAGCGGTCTCGGGACTTCAGGCTAAGTTATGCTTTGTTTGGTTCTGTTACGTTTGGTTAGGTTAGGACACATTATCTTTGACTTTTACACTATGTAGGGCATTTCGGTGGACTTCTGCCCTCTAATGCGACCTAATGCTTCCTGCTTTGATCTCGGAATGCCAGAAATTTTGGCCACGGCGCGTTAGTTTGAGATATGTTACTCTTGTTTGTGTCAGGTTCTTTTGGTTAGGTAAGGATGTATTCGACTTTCTATGTCATATTATGTTAGCTTATATTACGTTTGTATATGTTAGGACATGGTTGAGTTGACTTTTGAGCTATAGGCGGCTATTCGGTGGATCCCTTCGCTCTGCATTGCCCTTCATGTCTCTGCTTCTCTGTGGGGAGGCCAGCAGTAGCGGTCACGGCGCGTTTGTTTGTGTTAGGTTACGTTTGGTTTGGTTAGGGTAAATTAAGTTTGACTAGTGTGGCTCTGAGATTTGTGCTATACGCTGCTATTCGGGAGATTTCTGCGCTCTCCGCTGCTCTACTATACTCTACTCGGCTCAGGGGATGCCAGCAATTGCGGTCGCGGCTCAATAGGTTGTGTTAGGTTACGTTTGCTTACCTCAGTTTAGGTTAGGTTTGTTTAGGATGGCTTTGACTTTTGTGCTGTACGCTGCTATTTGGAGGATTTCTGAGCTCTACACTGCTCTACTATACTCCGCTCGATCCTCGGTAGGCCAGGAATGACTGTCGCGGCATTATGGGCTGTGTTGGGTTTCGTTTTATTGGGTTAGGTTGGGTTAAGTTTGGTTAGTGTGGCAGTGACTTTCGTGCTATGCACCGTTCTTTCGTGGATTACTGCTTCCTGCTGTGCTCTAATGTCCACTTCATTGCTCTGAGGAGGCCAGAAATAGTGGCTGCAGCACGCTAGGCTGAGTTATTTTACGTTCGGTTAGAATATGTTAGCACGGGTTGGGTTTGGATAGCATTATCCTTTCTGCTATTCACTGCCATTCCTTTGACTTCTGTGCTACACTTTTATCTAATATGTTCTGCCTGTCGCTGCGGAGTCCAGGAATGGTGGTAACTGCCTGTTAGGCTTTGTAATGCTACGCTCGGTTACACTAGGTTTGGATACGTTTGGTTGGGATAGCTCTGACTTTTGCGCTATACACTGCTATTCGGTCTATTTCAGCGTGCTACTCTGCTCTGATATACTCTTCTTGGCTCTGGTGAGGCCAGCAATATTGGTCGGCGCCCCCCAGAATAGGATTTGATACGTATAATTATGCTGCGTTTGGTCAGGCTAGGAGAGCAAAGCTTCGACTTTTGTGCAATACACTGCCATTCGATGGATTTTTTCGCGCTGCTGTGATGTAATATGCTCTCCTTCGCTCTGGCAACGCCAGAAACAGAGGCTGCGGCATGTTATACTGAGCTAGATTACGTTTGGTTAGCTTACGTTTGCATG
>NW_016988912.1:0-319 GCF_001483705.2 Eufriesea mexicana | reverse complement strand
ATCCATACATACATCCATAGATACATCGGTAAATGCATCCATACATACATCCACGCATACATCAATACATACGTCCACCTATCCACCCATCCATTAATGCATCCAACCGTACATCCATCCATCCAAACATGTATTCATCCGTACATCCCCACACCCATACTTCCATAAATGCATACATTCGTACGTCCACCCTTCGATACATTCAATCCATCCATACATACATCCGTCCATCCATAAATCCATACAGCCGTACATCCATACATCCGTACATCCGTTCATTCGAACATCCATACGTCCATACATCCATACAACCATACAT
>NW_016988911.1:0-821 GCF_001483705.2 Eufriesea mexicana | reverse complement strand
ACCTGAACTAATAAAACCTAGAATGTCTAACCTGACGATACGTGACCGCTATTGCTGGCTTCCACAGAGTCGAGCAGAGTATAGAAGAGCAATGAGGAGCGCAGATATCCACCGAATTGCAGCGTGAAGCACAAAAGTTAATGATATGGTATCCTCACCTAATCAAACTTAACATTTTTAGTTAATGATATGGTATCCTCACCTGATCAAACTTAACATTTCCGAACGAAGTTATCGCAACCTTACGTGTCTACACCATTATTGCCGACCTCCCCTGAACAAAGCGGAACTTATTAGTCCACAGCAGAGCGCAGGAATACACCGAACTGCTGTGTATAGCACGAAAGTCAAAGCCATTCTTCCCTAACCTAGAAAACCGAAACACATACATACCTAACATGACACAAAGTAACGTAACGCGACTACTGCTGCTGCCCTCCCCAGATTTCAGCAGAGCATAGTAGGACACAGCAGAGCACAGAATTCCATTGTATAACAGTCTACAACCTGAAAAACAAAGCTATTCAAGACTAACCCATGCCAACACAACCTAGACGAAGGTAGCATAACTCAACCTAACGTGCCGAGATCACCATTATAGATAGAGTAGAGATATGTAGATCGTACACGTCCAAGAAATAGCAGTGTAAAGCATACAAGTCGTACCTCCCCTATCTTAACTCATCAAACGCAATATTAGCAAACGTAGTGTAACTTAACCTAACGTGCCGAGACCACTATTGCTGGCCTCTCCAGATCCAAGCAGAATATTCTGGAGCACAGTAGACCGCAGAAATCGGCCGCATTGAAGTGTAAAGCTG
>NW_016988910.1:0-615 GCF_001483705.2 Eufriesea mexicana | reverse complement strand
ATCTGTTTTACTCTCGGGATGCGAGCTATTGTGGTCGTGTTACGTTAGTTAGTGTTTGGTTGCTCTCGGTTGGGTTAGGTTAGCTCGCGTCTGGTTAGGATGATATAGACTTTTGTGCTATACCCGGCTATTCGTTGATTTCTGCGCTCTACTCCTCCCTAATTGTGTTCTGCTAGGCTCTGGGGAGTCCAGAAATAGTGGTGGCAGCATGTCTGTTTGTGTTTCATTATGTCCGGTGGTGTTACGATTGGTTAGGCTGGGACAGGATACCTTTGTCTTATGTGGTACATGCTGCTTTTCGATGGATTACTCCGCTCTACTACGCTCTAGTATCCTTTGCGTTGCTCAGGAGAGGCCAGAAATAGTGGCCGCGGCATGTTAGGCTGCGTTACTTTACGTTACGTTTGGCCAGTTTATGTTACCATGGGTAACGTACGGATACCTTTGGTTTTTCAGCTAAACACTGCGATTATATGGATCTCTGAGAACTACTCTCCTCCAATACATTCTGCCTGGCCCTGGGGAGACTAGCAAATGTGGTCGCGTCAAGGAAGGTTGAGTAAAATTACATTTGGTTTAGTTACGTTTGGTTACGGTAGGACGGGATAGCTTTGA
>NW_016988909.1:0-288 GCF_001483705.2 Eufriesea mexicana | reverse complement strand
ATGGAAGAAAGTTAGCTCACCGCGATATTAGCCAAAAATGTCAATAAAATTTAATTTTCCAGCAAGATTCTATAGCATTGCAATGGAAATAGCGCGACAATAGAATCTTTCCTACTTATTTAAGCAAGAAAGTTACCTCACCACGATATTATACTAGAATGTCAATAAAATTGAATTCTCCAGCCAGTTTCTGTATCACTGCAACGGTTATAGCGCGCAAATAGGATCTTTCCTCCATATTTGTGCAAAAAAGATAGCTCAACCCGATATTTGACGACAATGTCAATA
>NW_016988908.1:403-755 GCF_001483705.2 Eufriesea mexicana | reverse complement strand
CACCAAGCTATAACAGATTATAGATCTTGAATAATCCTATTCTCTCGCAAGTAGGTGGCTGTCCTTGACATTGGTTGAAGACGCTACGCGGCCTATTAACCAAGCTATAACAGATTATAGATTTGAATAGACCTATTCTCTTGCAAGTACACGGCTGTACTTGCCATTGGATTGAAGGCGATAGGCGATCTAATCACCAATTTATGGCAGCTTATAGTTTTTGAATAGACTTATTCTCTTGCAAGTAGATGGCTGTACTTGCAACTGGATTAAAGGCGTTAGGCGATCTATTCACCAAGCTATAAGAGGTTATAGATTTTGAATAGACATATTTTCTGGCTAGTAGAAATCT
>NW_016988908.1:0-247 GCF_001483705.2 Eufriesea mexicana | reverse complement strand
TAGTAGAAATCTGTACTTGCCATTGGATTGAAGGCGTTAGGCGATCTATTCACCATGCTACAACAGATTATAGATTTTGAAAAGACTTATTCCCGGGCAAGTACATGGCTGTACCTGCCATTGGATTGCAGGCGATATTAGATCTAATCACCAATCTATGGCAGCTTATAGGTTTTGAATATACTCATCCCCTGGCGAGTAGATGGCTGTACTTGCCAGTGTATTGAAGGCGTTAGACGATCTATTC
>NW_016988907.1:0-747 GCF_001483705.2 Eufriesea mexicana | reverse complement strand
AATCAACCTGCCGTGCCGAGACCACTATTGCTGGCCTCCCCAGGGCCGAGCGGAGCATATTAGTGCTATATAGAGCGCAGAAGATCACCGAATGGAATGCGTGGCGTAAAATCCGGTGCTATATTATCCCAGCGTAGCCAAACCTAACATAACGAAGCGTATCATAATTCGACCTATCGTGCAGAGGACACTGTTGCTGGCATCGCCAGAGACGAGCAGAACGTACTGGGGCACAGTAGAGCGCAGAAATCCAAATAATAGCAGAGTATGGCATTAAAGTCAATGATAACCTATCCTAACCTCGCCAATCGTAACATAACCCATCGTAACCGTATTCAACCCAACGCAGCCAGACCAGTATTACTGGCCCCCGTAGAGCCAAGCAGAATATGCTACAGAACAGTGGAGCACGGATATTCGGCGTATTGCTGCGTATGACACAACACTCAGAAGTATCCGCGCCTTACCTGATCCTACCGAGACTAACCAAACGTGCTCTAACACAACACAACGTGCAGAGACAGCTGCGGCTGGCATCCACATAGCCAAGCAGGACATACTAGAGCACAGTAGTACGCAGAAATCCACCGAATATCAGTGTACAGCACAAAAGTCGAAGCAACGCTATCCTAACCTAGCAAAACGTGACATGACCAGACTTAATCTAATTCAACCTTATATGGTGAGAACACTGCAGCCGGTTCCTAGAACAAAGCAGAATATACTACAGCACAGTAGATCGCAGAA
>NW_016988906.1:0-544 GCF_001483705.2 Eufriesea mexicana | reverse complement strand
CCCTAGTGTAACATAACCAAACGTATCGTAACGCAAACTAACATACCTAGACCACAATTATTGGGCTCCCAGAGCGAAGCAGAACATATTAGATCACAGTAGAGCGCAGAAATCCCAAAGATAGCAATGTTTAGCACAAAAGTCGAAGCTATCCTAACCTAACGCATCATAACCAAACCCAGCCAAACGAAATCTAACACAACCTAACGTGCCGTGACACTATTGCTGGCCTCCCAAGAGCCAGGCAGAGGATACAAGAACGCAGTACAGAGCATATGTCGGAAGATATCGGTGTATAGCACAGGCGGCTAAGCTATCCTGTCCTAACCTCCCCAAACGTATAACAACCAAACGTGGCATTTAACCTAACGTGCCGAGACCACGCTGCCGGCCTCCACAGAGTCGAGCAGAGCATAATAGAGGACACCAGGGCGGAGAAGTCTATAGAATCGCATTGCACAACACAAGAGTCATATCCATCCCGGCCAAACCCAGGCTACAGTAACCTAACCAAACGCAGTATACCACAACGAAACGTGCCGCG
>NW_016988905.1:0-585 GCF_001483705.2 Eufriesea mexicana | reverse complement strand
GTCATTTTCTACTAATATCATGGTGAGCTAACTTCCTTCCCTAAGTAAGGAGGAAAGATCCATTTGGAGTGCTATAGCAATTGCAATGCAGTACAACCTGGCTGGAAAACTCAATTTTATTGAGATTTTTGACTAATATCGCGGAGAGCTATCTTTCTTGCAAAAATAAGGAGGTAATATACTATTGGCGTGCTATAGCCTTTGCAATGCTATAAGATCTGGGTGGAAAGTTCAATTTTATTGATATTTTCGACTAATATCGTGGTGGGCTATCTTTCTTGCATAAATAAGGAGGAAAGATTCTGTTGGCAAGCTATAACCATTGCAATGCATTTGAATCTGACTGGAATGAAAGTTCAATTTTATTGACATTTTCGAATAATATGGTGGTGCGCTACCTTTCTTGCTTAAATAAGGAGGAAATATTTTTTGGCGCGCTATAACCATTGCAATGATATGGAATGTGCCTGGGAGAATCAATTTTATTGACATTTTCGACTAATATCGTGGTGAGCCAATTTCTTTGCATAAACAAGGAGGAAAGATTATATTGGCAAGCTATAACCATTGCAATGCTATGGAATC
>NW_016988904.1:0-264 GCF_001483705.2 Eufriesea mexicana | reverse complement strand
CTTCTTATTTATGAATGAAAGTTTGCTCAAGACGATATAAGTCGAAAATGTCAATAGATCTGAATTTTCCAGCCAGATCCTTTAGCAATGCAATGGCTACAGCACGTCAATAGAATCTTTCCTCCTTATTTATGCACGAAAGTTAGCGCACCACAATATTAGTAGAAAATGTCAATGAAATTGAATATTCCAGCCAGATTTTAAAGCATTGCAATGGCTATAGCACGCCAACGGAACCAGTCCTCCTTATTTTTGCAAGACAGC
>NW_016988903.1:0-537 GCF_001483705.2 Eufriesea mexicana | reverse complement strand
TTCCTCCTTATTTATGCAAGAAAGTTAGCTCACCCCGATATTAGTCAAAAATGTTAATAAAATAGGATTTTCCATCCAGATTATGTCATTGCAATGGCTATAGCACGCCAATAGAATCCTTCCACCTTATTTATGCAAGAAAGTTACCTCTTCACCCCGATATTAGTCAAAAATGTCAATGCAATTTAGTTTTCCAGCCAGATTATATGTCATTGCAATGGCTATAGCACGCCAATAGAATCCTTCCTCCTTATTTATGCAAGAATGTTAGCTCACCCCGATATTAGTCGAAAATGTTAATAAAATTTAATTTTCCATCCAGATTATATATCATTGCAATGGCTATAGCAGGTCAATAGAATCTTTCCTCCTTATTTATGCAACAAAGTTAGCTCACCGCGATATTAGTTGAAAATGTCAATAAAATATAATTATCCATCATGATTCTATGACATTGCAATGGCTATGTCACGCCAATAGAATCTTTCCTCCTTATTTATGCAAGATAGTTAGCTCACCACGATATTAGTAGAAAAT
>NW_016988902.1:0-359 GCF_001483705.2 Eufriesea mexicana | reverse complement strand
TTGGCGAGCTATAGCCATTGCAATGCTATAGAATCTGCATCGAAAATTCAATTTCATTGACATTTTGGACTAATATCGTGGTGAGGTAACTTTCGCGCATAAATAAGGAGGAAATATTCTACTGCCGTGCTATAGCCGTTGCAATGCTGTAGAATATGGTCGGAATGTTCTATCGAAATGACATTTTCGACCAATGTCGCGGTGACCTAGCTTTCTTGCATATGCAAGGAGGAAAGATTCTACTGGCGTTCTATAGCCATTGCAATGCTATAGAATCTGCCTTGAAAATTCAATTTAATTGACATCTTCGTCTAATATCGTGGTGAGGTAACTTTCTTGCATAAATAAGGAGGAACGAT
>NW_016988901.1:0-466 GCF_001483705.2 Eufriesea mexicana | reverse complement strand
CGTGTTATACTGTGATGTTCGGTGGATTTCTGCGCGCGACAGCGCTCTACTACATTCTATTTGGCCCTGGGGAGACCTGAAATAGCGGCCGCGTCACGTTAGGACGAGCTATGTTACGTTCTGTTAGGTTAGGTTATGTCATGCTAGGTCATGGCATCTTCGACCCTTGTGCTATTCATTGCAATGCGGTGTGTTCCTGCGCGCTACTCTGATCTAGTGCATTCTGCTTGTCTTTGTGGAAGCCATCGATAGTGGTCTCGGCATGTTAGGTTGAGTTATGTTACGTTATGTTATGTTTCGTTTGGATATGTTAGGACGGTCTACTCCGTCCTTTGTGCTATAAACCGCTACTCGGTAAGATTCTGTTATCTACTGTGCTCTGCTACACCCTGCTTGTGTCACGGGAGGCCAGCAGCAGTGGCCGCGGTACGTTATTTTGTGCCGTGCTGCGATCGGTTATGTTATG
>NW_016988900.1:0-668 GCF_001483705.2 Eufriesea mexicana | reverse complement strand
AATGCTGCTGGCCTCCCCAGAGCAAAGCAGAAAATATTAAAAAGTTGTAGAGCGCAGATATCGGAGGATAGCAGTGTATAGCACAAACGTCTGAACTACCCTTTTCTAACCTCACCAAACGTAGCATAGCCGAACGTGTCATAGCTCAGCCTAACGTGTCGAGACCTCTATTGCTGGTCTTGCCAGAGCGAAGCAGAAAATATTGGAACACGGTAGAGCGAAGATATCCACGGATAGCAGTGTTTCGCACAAAAGTCTGAACTATCATATACCAACCTCACGTAACGTAACATAGACGAACGTAGCATACCTCAACCTAACGTGCCGAGAACGCTACTTCCTCGTAGCATACCTCAACCTAACGTGCCGAGAACACTACTTCTGGCCACAACAGAGCCAAGCAGAAGATACTAGAGCACACTGGAATGCAGAAGTGCACTGCATAGCAGCGTACAGCACATAACCCAAAGCTATTCACTGGAATGCAGAAGTGCACTGCATAGCAGTGTACAGCACATAACCCAAAGCTATCCTATCCCAATCTATCCAATCTTAGCTTAACCAAGCGTAAAATAACACAACATAACGTACCCCGACCGTTATTGCTGGCCACTCCAGAGCCGAGCAGGACGTACTAGAGGACAATAAGGCGCAGAAGTCCTGAGGAT
>NW_016988899.1:0-294 GCF_001483705.2 Eufriesea mexicana | reverse complement strand
CTGTGGAGACCAGCAGTACCGGTCGTGTCACGATAGGCAGAGATATGTTACGTTTGGTTGCGTCACGTTTGGTTAGGTTAGGAAGGGATAGCTTTGACTCTTGTGCTGTACACTGCTTTACGTTGAATTCCTGCGCTCTACTGTGCTGTAGTACGTTCTGCTTGGTTCTCGGGAGGCCGGCAATGGTGGTCTCTACCGGCTAGTTAGAGTTATGTTACGCTTCGCATGGCTAGGTTTGGATATGTTTCGTTACGATGGCTATGACTTTTGTGCTACACACTGCTCTTACGTGGA
>NW_016988898.1:0-958 GCF_001483705.2 Eufriesea mexicana | reverse complement strand
CATGGATAGCTTCGCCTTTCGTGGCATAAACTGTTGTTCGATGGATTTCTGCGTTCCGCTGTGGTGTAGTTTGTTCTGCTTGGCCCTGGGGAGGCCACCAGTAGTAGCCTCGGCGCGATATGTTGAGCTAATCTACGTGCGGTTATGTAAGGTATGGTCATGCTAGTATATGGTACCCTCAGCTATTGTGCTATGCACTGCGACTCTATGCATTTCTGCGCTCTGCCCTCCCACCTAATGTTCTGCTTTGCTGTGGGGAGGGCAGTAATGGTGGTCTCGGCACGTTAGGATAAGTTAGGTCACGTTCGGTTACGTTACGTTCGGTGAGGTTGAGAAGGATGTCTTTCACTTTTGTGCTATACAATGCTATTCGGTGGGTTTCTGCGCGCAGCTGAGGTCTAATGTTCTGTGTTTTGATCTGGAGAGGCTAGGAATGGTGGCCACGGCGCGTTCGATTGTGTTATTCTTAGATTGGTTATCCCACGCTTGGTTACGTTTGTATAGGAGATCTTTGATCGCTGAAATCCAACGAGCAGCAGTGTATAGCATAAAAGTCAATGACTTCCTAGCCTAACCTAACCAAACGAGGCATAACTAAACGTAATATAACTCAACCTAACGTGACCATGACAATATTGGTGCCATCTTGCCATCCCAGAGGCAAGCAGAACATACTAGAGCTTAGTAGACCACGGAGATCCACCGATTTGCAGTGCATAGCACAAAGCAGCCATCCTAACCTAACTGAATCTAACCTATCCTAACCGAACGTAGCATAACCAAAACAAACGTGCCACGACCGCTATTACTGAGCTCCACAGAGACAAGCAGATGCTAGTAGAGCAACGCAGAGGGCTGATGTCAACCGAACAGCAGTGTTTAGAACAAAAGTCTTAGCTATCCTAACCAAACCTTTCCTGTCCTAGCCAAGTCAAGCGTAACACATCTTAGGGCAGAA
>NW_016988897.1:0-600 GCF_001483705.2 Eufriesea mexicana | reverse complement strand
CTCTGAAAAGACCAGGAATAGTGGTCCTGGCACGTAATGGTGAGTCAGGTTACGGTCGGTTAGCCTGGATCAGGCTTGGTTTGGTCAGTGTTGCTTTAACTTTTGTGCTGTACGCCGCTATTCGGCAGATATCTACGATCTACTGCGCTCTAGTATGTCCTGCTATGCCCTGGGGATGCGTGAGATGGTGGTCTCGGCACTTCAGATTGTGTCAGGGTACGTTCGGTTAGGTTGAGTTCGGCTATGTTTGGAAAGGTTAGATTTATCTTTCGAAGTGTATACTACTATTCGATGGATGTCCGTGCTCTGCTGTGCTCTGGTTTGTCCAGCTTGGCTCTGGGGGGGGGCAGCAGTAGCAGTCTCGGCACGTTACGTTGTGTCAGGATATGTTTGGCTATGTTCTGCTTGTATGGGTTCGGTTTGGGTAGCTCTGTCTCTTACGATATGCACTGCGATTCCATGGACTTCCGCGACGAACTCTACACTAATGCGTTCTGCTTGGCTATGGGGAGGCCAGCCATAGTGGTCGCGGCACGTCAGGCTTAGTTATGATACGTTTGGTCATGTTACGTTTGGCTAGGTGAGGAGAGGGTACCTATG
>NW_016988896.1:0-306 GCF_001483705.2 Eufriesea mexicana | reverse complement strand
AAGATGGTTGTTGTATGCTCGATAGTCTTCATCGAAGAAGGTGATGAGGAGCAGTACAAGTTGTTGGACCAACGATGGGAAGAGGACTACAGCTGCTCCGTCGTCGACAAAATCTCTTCAGTTCGGAAATGCACGACCATGCGCCTCAACGGTTTAACAGGTGCGCGAATCATTTGGTTAGGGTTTCGGGTGGATGGGCTGGTGATTCTGCTTTTCCAGGAGTCGTTACAACTATGGAAGGCATTTTTAATTGCGACTCTGGTTTAAGGGAGTCTATGAGGAATTGGATTAAAGTATCGTTGCGAC
>NW_016988895.1:325-566 GCF_001483705.2 Eufriesea mexicana | reverse complement strand
CATACATCCATTCATCCGTACATACATTCATCCGTACATCCGTCCATCCATACCTCAATCCATACATACAACCGTCCATCCTTACGGCCATCAATCCATACATTCATCCACCAATACACCCTTACATCGATAAATTCGTACATCCATACATCCATCGAACCATACATCCATCCATCCATACAAGCACCCATCCATACACCCATCGATCCATACATATATACATCCATACATCCATCCATCC
>NW_016988895.1:0-246 GCF_001483705.2 Eufriesea mexicana | reverse complement strand
ACATTCGTACATCCATACGTTCGTACATCCATACATACATACATCCATACATCCATACATCCATACATCCACCCGTCCATCCATAAATCCATACATCCGTACATCCGTAAATTCGTACATCCATACATGCATACATTCATACATCCATACATACATAACTCAAATCCATGCATGAACTCATGGACCCATACATACAGACATCCTTACATTCATACATCCATCCGTCCGTACATCCATACATACATA
>NW_016988894.1:0-275 GCF_001483705.2 Eufriesea mexicana | reverse complement strand
AGTATTGTTAGGACGGAATAGTTTTGACTTTTACCTGCGCACTGATACTCGGTCGAATTCAGCGTCCTACATTGCTCTGCTATACTCTGCTTGGCTTTCCTGTGGCCAGCAGTAGCGGCCGTGGCACCCCAGGTTGTGTTACGTTACGCTTGGATATGTTAAGATTGATCAGGTTAGGAGAGGATTGCTTTGACTTTTGTGCTATAAACTGATGTTAGGTTGGTTTCTGCTCTCTGCTACACTGTAATATGCTCTGCTTGGCTCTGGCGATGTCG
>NW_016988893.1:0-293 GCF_001483705.2 Eufriesea mexicana | reverse complement strand
CTTATGCAGGGAAGTTGGCTCACCACGCTATTAGTCGAAAATGTCTAGAAAATTGAATTTTCCTACAAGATTCGGTAGCATTGCAATGGTTACAGCTTGCCAACAGAATCTTTCCGCATTATTTACGCAGGAAAGATAACTCACCACGATATTAGTTGAAAATGTCTATAAAATCGTAGCTGCTAGGCACATTCCATATCATTTCAATGGATAGAGCACGCCAAAAGAAACTTTCCTCCTCACTTATGCAAAGAAGTTGGCTCACCACGATATTAGTCGAAAATGTCAATAAA
>NW_016988892.1:0-299 GCF_001483705.2 Eufriesea mexicana | reverse complement strand
GGAAAGATCCTTTTGGCGTGCTATATCCATTGCAATGATGTGGAATGTGCCTGGCAGTTTCGAATTTATGGACATTTTCAACTAATATCGTGGTGAGCTATCTTTCTTGCGTAGAAAAGGCGGAAAGATTCTAATGGCGTGCTATTGGCATTGCAATGCCAAAGAATCTGGCTGGAAAAATCAATTTTAATGACATTTACGGCAAGTATGGAGGTGAGCTAACTTTCTTCCATAACCCAGGAGGAAAGATTCTGTTGGCATGCTGTAGGCATTGCAATGCTATAGAATTTTGCTGGAAA
>NW_016988891.1:0-581 GCF_001483705.2 Eufriesea mexicana | reverse complement strand
TAGGTGTGTTACGCTTGGCTTGGCTATGTTGGGAGAGGTTAGGTTAGGATATCCTTGACTTTTCTGCCACACACTGCAGTTCCGTGGATTACAGTGCTCTACTGCGCTCTATCATACTCTGATTGCCCCTGGGGAAGCCAGCAATAGTTGTCGCGGCAGGTTACGTTCAGTTATTCTACGTTTGGTTAGGTTCACTTGGGTCTGGTTTGGTTAAGATAGCTTTGACTTTTGTGCTGTACACAGCTAGTCGGCGGGTTTCTGCGCTCTGTTGTGCTCTAGGTAGTTCTGCTTGGCTATGTAGATGCAAGGAGTATTGGTCTCGGCGCGTTAGTCTGAGTTAAGTTGCGTTTGGTTTCGTTACGTTTGAACATGGGGAACCTTTGACAATTGTTGTATACACTGCCATTCAGTGGATTTCTGTGCACTACTACTATTTAATAGTCCCTGCTTTGATCTGGGGAGGCCAGCAATAGCGGTCGTGACACGATAGCTTGGGTTAGGTTACGTTTTGTTAGGTAAGGTTAGGCTACGTTTGGCAAGGTTGGCTTGGACTCTTATGCTATAAACTTCTGTTCGGTGGA
>NW_016988890.1:0-490 GCF_001483705.2 Eufriesea mexicana | reverse complement strand
GCTATAGCACGCCGATAGAATATTTCCTCCTTATTTATGCGGGAAAGTTAGCTCACCACCATATTATTCGAAAATTTAATAAAATTGAAATTTCCATCTACATGCCATAGAAATGCAATGGCTTTAGCACGGCAATCACATCTCCCCTCCTTGTTTACGCAAAAAAGATAGCTCACCACGATATTAGTTGAAACTGTCAATAAAATTGAACTTTCCAGCCAGATTCTATAGCATTGCAAAGACTATAGCACGCCAAGAGAATCTTTCCTCCTTACTTATGTAAGAAAGATAGCTCACCACGATATTAGTCGAAAATGTCAGTAAAATTGAATTTTCCAGCCAGATTCCAGAGCATTGCAATGGCAATAGCACGCCAATAGCACCTTTGCTCCTTATTTATGCAAGAATGATAGCTGACCGCGATATAAGTCGAAAATGTCAATAAAATTGAATTTCCCATCCAGATTCTATAGCATTGCAATGGCAATAG
>NW_016988889.1:0-834 GCF_001483705.2 Eufriesea mexicana | reverse complement strand
TGCTGGCGCCTCAGGGTCGAGCAGGGTGTAGTGGAGCAATGTAGAGCGCAGAAATTCACTGAACAGCAGTATATGGCACAATAGTCGCAGTTACCCTACACTAACTTAAACAAACGTAGAAGAACCGAACGCAATCAAAACCAACCATACCAACCTAACGTGCCAAGAACGCTGCAGCTCGTCTCACTACCCGCAGGCAGAACGCAATAAAGGAGAGTAGAATAGAACGCAGAGATTCGTAGTATCAGGGTGTATACAGGAAAAGTCTAAGCTGCCCAAACCTAACCCGGACAAACAGAACATATACAGACAAAACGTAACTTAACCTAACGTGCAGAGACCGATACAGCTGACCTCCCAAGAGCCAAGCAGGACATACTAGAGCACAGTAGAGCGCAGAAATCCACAGAATAGCTGTGTACAGCGCAAAAGTTAAAGCTGCCCCAGCAAAACTCAGCCCAACCAAACCTAAGCGATCGTAATCCGTCTGAACATAGCGTGGCGAGGCTACTATTGCTGCCCTTACCAGAGCCAAGCTGAAAACGTGAAAGCACTGTAGGGCACAGAAATCAACCTTATAGCAGTCAATAGCGCTAAAGTCAAGGCTATACTCTCCTAACCTAACCTATCGTAACATAACCAAACGTAACCTAACACATCCTAACGTGCCGCGACCACAATTGCTGGCCTCCACAAAGCCAAGCAGAGCACACAAGTCGTGGGCAGGATGCAGAAATCAGTAGAATCGCTGTGTATATCAGAAAGGTAGAAGTAACCAAAATATAACCCAAACGAACAGAACACAGACGAAAATAGCTTAATTCAGCCAAACCT
>NW_016988888.1:0-770 GCF_001483705.2 Eufriesea mexicana | reverse complement strand
GAACATTATTTTACCACCCTTAGAATTATCTTACCACATTTTCAGTTAACAGATGTATTGAAATTAAATTGTGTCTCAAGTTTGAGACATACAGAATATTTTCAAATATACAGCTATCTAACTCAATTCTACCTTTTACTATAGTTTCCATGATAATGTTTCCCTTTGCTGATTCAATTTCTCTTCTTATTGCTTCTTATTCCTTAAAATATTCTAGCTTCTCCACCATATGGTTGGTTGTTCTTGAGTCCAAAATCCATTGTTTTGTTCCATTTCTCTCTGTCAAAAAGCACACTTTCTTCTTTTCTTCTTGATCTCCTTTGCTTTCCTCCATGTTTTTAAAATAACGATCTTTTTCCAAATTATTAGATTTCTTACATGTCCCATACGGATAGCACACTTCTTGAGTCTCGCCTTTCCTTCATATTTCTAGAAATTTTTTTGATTTTTATCCTAATTCTAATCACAACTAGAGTATTTAATTTCTTTGTTACCTTTTTTGTTTTTCCAACATGCACTTGCAATATGTATTCTGGAGTTACATTTGAAATACCTATTCTCTTGAGCTTTGCAGGCTCTAGATCATTTTGATGATCTTGCTTTCTTGACAATCACCTGAGTTATGAGATTATCTATTCTTCTTTCTTCTTTCCGCATTAATACCACACAGTTGCAAATACACAATCTGACAATGTACATAAGATTTTAGTTATAAACATTGCGTATTCCATTTTACGTCCTAATGAATGTAATTTGAAAACTTACCTGTC
>NW_016988887.1:0-554 GCF_001483705.2 Eufriesea mexicana | reverse complement strand
TCTGCCTGGAAAATACAGTTTTATTGACATTTTCGACAAATATCGTGGCGAACTAACTTTCTTTCATAAATTAGGATGAAATATTCTATTGGCGCGCTATATCCATTGTAATGCTACAGAATCTGACTCGAAAACTCGATTACATGCACATTTTCGACTGATATCGTGGTGAGCTACCATTAGCGCCTAAATAATGAGAATAGATACTATTGGCGTGCTATAGCCATTGCAATGCTACAGAATCTGGCTGGGAAACTCGATTTTATGGACATTTTCGACTGATGTCGTGGTGAGCTACCTTTCCCCCCTAAATAATGAGAAAAGACACTATTGGCGTGCTATAGCTACTGCACTGCTATAGAATCTGGTTGGAAAATTGAAAATTCATTTTTATTGACATTTTCGACTGATATCGTGGTGAACTAACTTTCTAGCATGAATAAGTGTGAAATATACTATTGGTGTGCAATATCCATGGTAATGCTATAGATTTTGGCTGGAAAATTCAATTTTATTGACATTATCGACTACTATCGTGGTGACCTAGCTTTCTT
>NW_016988886.1:0-528 GCF_001483705.2 Eufriesea mexicana | reverse complement strand
TTTGAAGAATCTTACTGGTAAACCAGGATATTCAAATATCTTAACGTAATATAATTTGTATTCGAATATTCTGATACTTCATTATGGTCTTGTGCTGTTAGAGGTAATAATAAAAATAAATAAAACTAGAGCTGCCTCATTAGGCTCATAAATGTGAGTTTGTAAGTAATAGAATTGTAAACCCGTTAGATTGAATGAAAATCCTTTTAATTCACAATTCCCTACGCATTTAGTAAGGCAGAAACACATACTGAATTTCTAAATTAAATGTAAAGGCGTAAAACTAATAAGCAACGTGTTACATTATAAATGTCCTTTCCTGCGAGAAATGGCTCACAATATCCTCCTCCTCCCATTATTTATAATGGAAATAACACTTCTTATGGTGAATAGCATATAGTGAGAAATACTTACATCAGAGTTGACTTCCAACTATTTCACGGCACGTGATATTTGATAGAAATGCAACAGAGATGTTACAACTAGCTTATCTGCAATAAGCTGATTCCCTAATTATTGTAGTTCATT
>NW_016988885.1:0-382 GCF_001483705.2 Eufriesea mexicana | reverse complement strand
CATACATTCATACATACGTACATCCATACATGCATACACCCATACATCCATACATGCATACATATATCCAAACATCCATCCATACATCCATGCACACATCCATACACTCATCCATACAAGCATCCATACAAACATCCAATCTTCCGTCCATTCAGCCATACATTCGTCCACCCACATATCCATACATCCATGCCACCGTACATACATATATTATTACATCCATACATCCATGCACACATACATCCGTACATTCATAACTGAAATACGACCATTCATTCATACATCCAAGCATACAAACGTCCATACATTAATACATCCGTCCATCCACAAATCCATCCATCCATACATCCATTCATCCATACGTCCATCCATTCATACATCC
>NW_016988884.1:0-612 GCF_001483705.2 Eufriesea mexicana | reverse complement strand
GTAACCTAACTCTGCCCAACGTGCCGCTACTACCTTTGCTGGCCTTCCGAGAGCCAAGCGGAATGCGTTAGTGGAGAGTAGAACGCAGAAAGCCATATAATCGCAGTGTACATCCTAAAGTCAGAGTTACACAAGCGTAACCTAGACCAACGTAACATATACAAACATAGCATATCATAACCTAATTTGCCGAGCCCGCCATTGTTGGCCTTCCCAGAGCCAAGCTGAAAATATTAGAAAACTGTAGGGGGCAGACATCCACATAATATCAGACTATAGCACCAAAGTAAAAGACATCCTGTCTTAACCAAACCGACCGTATCATAACCAAACGTAACATACCTCAAGCTAACGTGCCGAGACCACTATTGCTGAACTCTCTAGAGCCAAGCTGGACATACTAGAGCACAGAGGAGCGCAGAAGTCAAACGAATAGCCGTGCACTGCACAAAAGTTAGAACTATCCTTTCCAAACGTAGCCTAACCCGACGTAACCGAACGTGACCTGTCACAACATAATGTGCCGAGATGACCATTGCTGCCATTCCAAGAGACAGGATGAAAATATTTGAGCACTGCAGGGCGTAGCGGTCCATCTAACAGTTGACTACA
>NW_016988883.1:0-391 GCF_001483705.2 Eufriesea mexicana | reverse complement strand
AAATTCAATTTTATTGACATTTTCGACTTATATCGTTGTGAGCTAGTTTTGTTGCATAAATAACGAAGAAATATTCTATTGGCATGCTATAGCCTTTCCAATGCTATAGAATCCGGCGGGAAAACTCAATTTTATTGACATTCTCGACTGATATCGTGGTGAGGTAATTTTGTTGCATAAATTTGGAGGAAAGATGCTGTGGGCACGCTATAGCTATTTCAGTACTATAGAATCTTACTGGAAAATTAAATTTTTTCGACATTTTCGATAAATATCGCGGTCAGCTAATTTTGTTGCATACATAAGGAGGAAAGGTTCTACTGGCATGCTATAGCCACTGCAGTGCTATACAATCTGACTGGAAAATTCAATTTTATGGACATTTTCGACT
>NW_016988882.1:0-229 GCF_001483705.2 Eufriesea mexicana | reverse complement strand
CCATAGCAATGCTGCAGAATCGGGATGGATAGTTCAATTTTATTGACATTTTCGACTAATATCGTGGAGAGCTAGCTTCCTTGCATAGGTATGGAGGAAAGATCCTTTTGGCGTGCTATGGCCAATGCAATGCTGTAGAACCTGGCTGGAAAATTCAATTTGATTCACATTTTCGACTAATATCGTGGTGAGCTAGCTTCCTTGCACAAGTATGGAGGAAAGATCCCTT
>NW_016988881.1:0-429 GCF_001483705.2 Eufriesea mexicana | reverse complement strand
TCCATACATACATACATCCATACATTCGCACATCCATCCATCCATACATGCAGCCATCGACACGTCCATACATCCACACACCCATACATGCATATTTCCATTCACCCATACACTCATTCATCCACACACACATACATACATACATCCATCCATACATCCGTCCTTCCGTCCATCCACCCATCCATTCTAGCATCCACACATCCTTACATCCATGCATCCATACATCCATACATGCGTACATGCGTGTATCCATACTTGCACACATCCATAGATTCATAACTCAAATGCATCCATACATTCAAACATCCATCCATACATACATAATACATACAAACATCCGCCGAAGCATACATCCTTCCATCCATGCATCAATCCACCAATCCATCCATCTATCCATCCATACATCAATGCAACAGTCCATCCATCCAT
>NW_016988880.1:7651-10077 GCF_001483705.2 Eufriesea mexicana | reverse complement strand
AAGACAGAAGTCAAAGCTATCCTATCCAAGCCTAACCAGACCTGACCAAGCCAAACGTAACATAGCTCAACCTAGCGTGCCCCGAGCACTATTCCTGACGGCCACGGAGTCAAGCAAAGTGCGGTAGCGAACAGAAGAGCGCTGAAGACCATAGAATGGCATTGTCTAGAACAAATGTCGGAACCATCCTAACCTAACACAACGAAACCTTCCTAACCAAACGTAGAGTATCTGATACTAACGTGCGGCGACCACTATTGCTGGCCTCCCAAGTGTCGAGAGGAGTGGAGTAGAGCAATGTAGAGAGCTGAAATACACCGAATGGCAGTAAATGGCACAAAGGTCTAAGCTGCCCTATCCTAACCTAGCCAAACGTAACATGACCAAACGCATCATATCTCAGAATAACGTGCCGAAACCAATATATCTGGCCTCCCCATAGCCAAGCATAATATACTAGAGCACAGTAGAGCGTAGAAATCCACCGAATAGCAGTGCATAGCACAAACGCCAAAGCAATTCTACCCACACTTAACCAAACCTAACCAAACAAAACGTAACACAACGCAACCAAGCTCGCCGCGAACACATTTGCTGGCCTCCCCAGAGCGTATCAGAACACATAGCAGCACAGTAGAAGCCGAAAATCAACCGCATAGCAGTGTATACCAAGAAAGTCATAGCTACGCGAATCTAACCCTAACTAACATAGCCCAGTCACACGTAGCATAGCACAATCTAACGTGCTGCGACCACAACTGCTGGCATCCCGAGAGACTAGCAAATTGGAGTAGAGCACAGTGTACGACAGGAATCCACCACGTAACCGTTTATAGCATGAGAGTAAAAGTGACGCTAACCAAACCCATCAAAACCTGACCCATGGAAACTTAACCAAACTCATCTTAACGTGCCGCGACCACAGATGCCCGCATCCCGAAGGTGGATTAGGGTATAGCAGAGCTATGTTGGGCGTGGAAATGCACAGAACGGCCGTGTATAGCACAAAAGTCAAAGCTACCCTATCCCAACCTAACCAAACGTAACCTAAACAAGCGTAGACTATCTCATCCTAACGTGCCGAGACCAGCATTGCTGTCCTCCCCAGCGCCAAGCAAAGCCTATTATAGCACAGTAGGGCGCAGAAATCCACCGAACAGCAGTGTATACCGCAAAAGTCGGAGCCATCCCGACCAAACTTATCCCACCCTAACATAACCGAACGCAACCTATCTCACGCACACGCGCCACGACCGCTATTGCTGGCCTCCCCAGAGGCTTGCAGATGCTACTAGAGTAATGTAGAGCGCAGATATCGACCGAATATCAGTGTACAGCACAAAAGTCGAACATATCCTAACCAAACCTTTCCAAAACTAGCCATGCCGTACGTAACATACCACAACCCAGCGCGCGGAGACCACTTCTGGAGCGCAGAAGTCCACATCATAGCAGTGTACAGACAAAAGGCAAATCTATCCCATCCTAACATAGCCAAGGATTACATAACCAAACGTAAAATAACTCAACCTAGCTTGCTGCTACCACTACTCCTGGCGTCCCCGGATACTGGCAGAGTGTGGAAGCGCACAATCTGGAGCAGAAGTCCGTAGAATTGCGGTGAGTAGCACAACAGTCATAGCAATCGAAGCCTAACCAAACGTAACCTAATCAATGCATACGTAAGCTATCACAAATTACCGTGCCGCAACCAACATTGCTGGCCTCCCGAGAGCCGAGTAGGGTTTGGTAGAGCAACGTAGAGCTCAGAAAACCACCGAATTGCAGCGTACAGCACAAAAGTCTAAGCTATGCTATCGTAACCTAACCAATCGTGACATAACCAATCGCAGCATAACTCGGACTTGCGTGCCGAGACCTATAATGCTGGTCTCCACATAGCCAAGCAGAATATGCTAGAGCACAGTGGAGCGCAAAAATCCTCCGAGTGGCGCTGTACGCAACAGAAGTCGAAGATTCCCTAACCTTACCCAAACAAGCCGAACCTAACGAAACGTAACGTAAATCAACGTAGCGCGCGGAGGCCAACATTTCTTGCCTCGCCAGGTCAAAGCAGGGCATATTAGATTACAGTAGTGAGCAGAAATCCGCCGAATAGCGGTGCATACCGCAAGAGTCAAAGCCATCCTAATAAAACATATACCATCCTAACCAAACCGAGCGTAGCATAACTGAACCAAGCGAGCCGCGGCCACTATTGCTGGCCACCCTAGCGACAAACAGAACATAATTGAGCACAGTAGAGCGCATAAATCCACCGAATAGCAGTGCATGGCACAAAAGATAGTGCTATCCTTTCCTAACCTAGCAAGCCATAACATAACCAAACGTAACATAACACATAGTAACATGCTGAGACCACTGTTGCTGCCCTCCCCAAATCAAGCCGAGCACATTAGAGAACG
>NW_016988880.1:0-1060 GCF_001483705.2 Eufriesea mexicana | reverse complement strand
CGCAAGATAATAGTGTATAGCACGAAAGTCGAAGCCACCCTAACCAAACATAATCTAACATAACCTAATGAAAAGTAGCCTAACTCAAACTAACGTTCGGTGACCGATATTGCTGGCATTCCCAGGGCTAAACCTAAGAGATTAGAGCACAGTACAGCGCGGGAATACTCCGAATAACAATGTTTAGCACGAAGTCTAAGTTAACCTGACCGAGCTTAACCTAACCTAACCAAACCAAACGTAACGTAACACAAGTTAACGTGCCGAGACTAAAATTGCTGGCCTCCTCAGACCGGAGCAGAAGATATTAGATCACACTAGGTCGCAGAAATCCGCGGATAGTAGCGTATAGCACAAAAGTCTAAACTATCCTATCCTATCCCCCCAAACTTAAAATGACCGAAGGTAGCATAGGTCAACCTATCGTGCCGAGACCACTATTTCTGGCCTCCCCAGCGCCAAGCAGAATATACTACACCACAGCAGAGCGCAGGAATCCACCGCACTGCAATGTATAGCAGAAAAACCGTAGATATCCTAACCCAACTATCCCAACCTTACCAAACGAAACGTAACCTAACGCAACCTAACGAGCCAATACAAATATTATTGGCCACCGCAGATACAAGCAGAAATTACTAGAGCATAGTAGTGAGCAGGAATCCACCGCATTGCAGTGATTAGCACAAAAGACTTAGATACACTAACCTAACCTGACGTAACCTAACCTACGCGAACGTAACATTGCCCAACATAGCGTGCCGCGACCACACCTCTTGGCCTACCCAGAGCAAAGCAGAATGCAGTGGAGCACTGCAGATCACTGAAGTCCACCGAAAAGCAGTGCAATGCACGAAAGTCAAAGTACCATATCCTAATCTAGCCAAACGTGACATACCCAAAAGTAGCCTTGCTCAACCTAACACGACGCGACCGCTACTGCTGGCCTCTACAGAGACAAGCAGAACGTAGTAGAGCACCGTAGATCCTAGAAATGCACCGCATAGTAGTGTAGAGTGCGAAAGTTGAAGTTAAACTTACCAAACGTATCCTAACCTAA